>NC_044000.1:3695000-3790000 GCF_902150065.1 Myripristis murdjan
AAAACTTCCATGTGTAAATGCCATTCCGTATGTATAAAGCTTTTTTTAAATTTTCTATTTCGACCAAAGTTTACTCTTCTTCATCTTTGCCAGTTAGCTGACTTACACACTCCAAAAACTGTATATTTGGCTTTGAGATGATTTCTGCCTCCAGGAAATGTTTGGATAACTAAAACTCCAGTCTGCCCTCTTCTCTGCAGCCCCGCGTTGTGATTTAGGCTTTCCGTAACACAGCTTTAAGAGACCATTTAGCTTTCACTCTTCTTCACTGTTTCATCAGGGCCCTTCTCTCAGCAGGCGACGCTTTCACTTTGATTTTGGAGCTGGAATTCTCATTTCACAGTGACCTTCAGAAAAGCTGCAGCAGTCCAAATTTTCCACTGACAACAGAAGTGAAAGGCGGAGTGAATGCCATTTCCTCCAAGGCGTTACTTAAAGCATGTCAGAAGAAACAGCGCGGCGTTTCGCTAAAGCTGCAGCCACGTAGTCCAAGTGGCACTTTATCACTAACAGCAAGTGCCCTGCTCCCGTCACAGGAGCACTAAACCTAGAGCCAAGGTTAGGGACACATGCACGGAACACACTGAGACACCTTTCTAGGCCAAACGTGTGTGTGTGTGTGTGTGTGTGTGTGCGTGCGTGCATGCGTGTGGCGTGCGTGTGCATGTTTTGCTATCTTCCCTCTTATCTTCTGGGAACATCTGAAACCTTTTATCTGACAGACAAACATCACCTGAGTTGATAATCTTCCATTTAAATGGGTTTTGTGAGTGTGTTTGTGTATTTGCTGGTTGTTGTTCACACACACACACACACACACACACACATAAATGCTTGCTTGCATGCAAACACACACACACATAAAGCACCCAGCTAATTTGTGGGTAGCTGTGTCTGTGTCCACTTGAGGTAGAGGGTGGGAGGAAGAGCGCAGATTAGGAGGACTGGGGAGGAATGTCAGTGTCGCACTGCCTCTGCTGTCTCAACTGACCTCTGTGTGTGTGTGTGTGTGTGTGTGTGTGTGTGTGTGTGTGTGTGTGTGTGTTTCCTGTTGTGTTGAAGGTCACCGTACCGAGTGGTGCCTCTGACTGGAGGACAGCTTGCTGGTGAGTCCCAGGAGCTACACACCCACACACACACACACACACACATACACACAAACATATACATTCAAACACACACACACACACACACACACACACACACACACAGAAACATACACAGATATACACACACAAGTTATTACAATAAAAAGAAATGCTAGCTGAATAAAACATTTCCCAATGGTGCAGATTGCGCACACACACACACACACACACACACACACACCTGCTTATGCACAGGGGAAGAGTGTGTCCAGTAGTTTGGAGCAGGGAGGTCCCTGGTTCACATCTCTGACTTAGTCTGAGCAGCAGCCACCAACAACAATAACAAAACAAACTAAAACAAACAAACAAACAAACAAATTCACACAAACAACCAAACAAAAAACTCCAAAGCATTCATTTTATAATGTTATAAATGGAGAGAAATAAGCAAATTTGAGCTTCATAGTGAAGATGGAATCAGCAGATGTTTGGCATTATTACCTGATAAATGACAAACGATTCATCAGTTTTTGAAATTATAATCAATTTCTGTTGACCAGTCACTCCGCTAATCATTTCAGCTCTGCAGACTACCTAGTTCTCCTTCTATGAATTCCAAACAAACCGAAAAAATCAAACTTCCTGTGCAGCAGGGGAGATTTCCTGTTTACATCTACAGTTTGGAACTGTACAAGTGCTTTTCATGGACTGGATACAGGTTGAATCACAAAGGTTTCAGATCATTATTATAAGAACTGTCATGGAACAAACATGTATTGCAGGCAAATCCTAGATCCACTGAAACATAGTTTATTCATGCCCAAAATGTTCTATAGATCATAACATTTATGATATAAATTAATGGTTTAATCATTAATTTACCTGAAAGTTAGCTGGTTTCAAGAAAATATGAAAAATAAATTGGTATTGTTCTGAAAATATAATAGATGGTGTGTGTGTGTGTGTGTGTGTGTTTGGCCACACTACTAGTTCACACTACATGATTTTAGCCCTGATTTTTCACTTACTGACAGTTTTTGGAGCTCAGGCCCAGATCAGAGCGTTCACATATGACACACACACACACAAATACACAAATACAGTATGCATACATACAGTAATACAGTTTCTTTACGGCATTGTGACATTGGCATTTACACAAGGTTTTCAGTATTTGTAACCTTGTGATTCTTGCTGAACCACAATAGGAGCAGGCAGCTACCTGCGTTTTTATTGCAAAAATATTTATTTATCCCCAACTCTCTCTGAAGAACGCAAAATTTCAGCTAATATGTGGGTGACCAGGGGAGACAGTAATAATAACCTACACACTCATGCACATGATCATGCACACACACACCTGCAGACAACCCCCCACCCACCCTCACCCTTCTCACACACCTGCACACACACATAGCTGGGAAACGGTCTGTAAAAAGCAGCTCTCAGATCTCGTTTCCACTCCAGTCCTGCAGTTCAAAGCCATATAAGTCAACAGCCGCTTGTTTTATGGCAGCTTGACATGTTAGCAGCAGTGATGAACTCAGTCACTGTCGGTGTCCTCCTGATTCCTGCTGTCCTGATAAAACTGTCCTCTTGTCTTCACGCTTTTCCCTCTTATCAAAACACACTCATCACATTATTCCACTGATCAGAAGTCTCCCACTGGAGTTTTCCACTTAACTCATGAAAGCGGCGTAAATGGGAAGTAAACAACTGGATTGCTGCATCAGGGGCCATGATCCCAAACACACTGAGGGTGTAAACATCTGGACAATAGCCACCAAATCAATTTGTGGGAGAGATTTTCAGAAGGATGCCTAAAGGAATTCATTTTTTTATTTTGAAGCAGGGTCAGTTTATGGGTCACACGCTGCTCTCTGTCTCTGTGTGTAGTCTGGATGTCAGAACGTGGCCAAGGACAGATGTCGGTGTTTCCTGTGCAACACTGTGGATTGACAGAAAGCTGACATGCACGTTTAATGAGAGCGACGACGCTGGGACGTGATTGTCTGCTTGCTTGCTTGGATGTTAGCAAGCAGTCTCAAAAGTTATGAATATCTGGTTGACAGATTGTTCTTTGCCCAGGGATCAGTTGATTCATTTTTGGTCTTTGCCCAATTTGTTTCCAGCTTTTCATACTGTCGTTTGTTTGCATTGAATTATTCTGGTGCGTTCATGCGCTGGAGGAAAAGTGCGAGAGGCTTCAGAAGAGAGATCACTCCACCTCTCAGTTGCTTCCACACTGAGGCAGATCTATGCACAGTAAACACATTCAGGCATGTTTTTTTGTCCTGTTAACATCGCTCATAACTTGCACTGTTTTCTACAGCATTTTGTTTGCATCTTAAAAAACAAATTTCAATTTTTTTATTAAAAACCAAGAAGAAAAAATGTCAGAACTTCATCCTGGAAACAAAGGTGTTATTTAAAAGTGTTATGATTACAGTGCAGTTAATAAATCCTGACCTGATTCTACTCACATTGTGATTATCCTCCAGGCCAATAATTATTTAAAGGACAAATTTGTATTTGTGTCTTATTATGTATAGTTGTGTGTGTGTGTGTGTGTGTGTGTGTGTGTGTATATTCATAGTTAAAACTGTGAAATCAGGCTTTGCAATCTCCCTCAACATTAGTCTGATGTCACATCATTTCCCATGCTGTCAGAGATTACTGTGTGAACACCTGCTGCGCTCTCAGTTGTTACATTATAGAAATCTTATTTGTAAAACAGTGTTTTTAAACTATAATTTGATCTAAAATGCCCTGTATTTATGTTCCGTGTGCCTCCTCACATGATTAGAGTGTTTGGAAGAAAATTCATCAGTTGGACTGAGTGATTTGAAGATGAGTTGTGAAGGTGAAAGTCAAGACCTGACAGGTTATTGAACCATCATTGTCAGCCCTCTTGGATGCAGCCCAAACCATCAGGAGTACATATGTTCCACATCACCTTAGCTGGTGGCGTCAACACCTGCTTTTAACTAGGAGTATATGTCACACACTCACAAACTCACAATCTTTGTACAATAACTTTTAAAACAAACTAACTTTTAAAACAAGACATGATGGCTCTTGGTCTGAGAGCAAAGCCAGCACGGCTTTGCACTTCAGATTGGTGGCGGTCCAGCTCAGTCTTTCCGGCTCGAGCGGCTTAATCAGTCACAGAGAGGAATTTTTAAGATGCTGTTTTGAGCCTTTGCTGACCTACAACCCCTGATGAAAAAAAATGTAATGTGAGTGACACGGTGTACCAAGTGGTGCCGGCCAACAAGCTCTTTTTTTTCTGCTTTACAAGTTCTCGTAGCTGCGAGTTTATTGGCCCGCTGGGTTGAACTTTGCCCACAACACAGAAGCTTTCAGCCAATGGCAAGACATTGTTGTGTGTCTGGCCTGTTCCCGATGTGTGGGAACAGGAAATAGAAGTGGCTTGTTAACATATCAAGCTGGCAGCCGGTTCCTGTTCACTTCAGACACAACTGCCTGTCATCGCTGGTGAGACCAGAGGGAAGGGGCGGGGGGATTTATCTTTTCTCTCTCTCTCTTCTGGTTCAGCCATCTGTCGCTGCGACCGTCCACCTATCTCTGTTTTTCTCTGTGACCGGTTTACATAACCTGTGTGAGTGTGTGTGAGACAGTATGTGTACATTTACGAGGGCTATCGATATACTTTCAATTGCACTGGGGGTTATAATGAACTGTTCTGCCTGAGTGAGTGCAATCTGTTTACTGTAACCCCCTGTGTGTGTGTGTGGGTATGTGTGTGGGTGCACCCACAGCCTTGCACACTGCATGTGTGTGTGTGAGTATGTAACACGGCTCCATCCCTGCTCTCTCCTCAGATAAAGAGGAACTCTTTCAGAATGTACTGACGCAAGTGGCAGAGCAGTTTTCAAGGTAAGCCGAGCTCTTTAATGTCCTTTACACCGCACTGAACTCGCTATTCCCTCACTGTTTTGTAGGGTCATTTTCACTGCTTTACATGGACATATTACACATTTTGTTGCTTTTATAAAAAAAAAGTCTAGTTTTTTTTCTGTTATATTTCTTGCTTTTCTTTGTTACTGCACAAGTTCTTATTAGTTTCTTTACTTCTGTGCTGTGTATCGTCAGTGTCGGCTGGAGAAATTGCACCATGCAACTTGTCATAAACTGAGAAAAACAGCCTTGTTTGTAACTTGATGCATTCTTGAGGCTGTGCGGTGGGTTTTAAAAGGGTTTTATTACCGTCTTAACTCACGGAGCGGCATATTAATCCTTCGACTGAAGCTAAAATGTGAAGCCAAAACTGGAGTTAACAAGGTTTTCACACAGTAACAGCGATATGTGAGCGCTGGCAGTGAGCGCTGCTATATATGTTGGTGTTGCTGTCTCTTTATTTATCCATCTGTCACTTTTTCTTTTTCCATTTTTCACCCATGAATTTGTTCCTCTCTGCCCTGCCCTTTATCTCATCCGCTTTCATTCTCGTTCTTCTCCTGTCTGAATCTCTGCCTCTCTCCCTCTGTCTTCATGGTAACACTTCCGTCTGTCTCTCCTCCTCTTCTTGTTTCTCTCCATCCCTCTCCGTCTTCCCTTCTGTGTCTCTCTGTCTGCAGAGCATTCAAGATCAACGAGCTGAAGACCGAGGTAACCAACCGTCTGGCCATGTTGGAGAAGCGAGTAGAGCGTAAGTCTGTTGTTGCACGCTCACACAGCGTGGCTCACCAGCCTTCTGTTATCTTTTCACAGCTCTGTCATCAGCTTGTCATGCTCCCAAACAAGAGGCACTTTGGCAGTAGCAGGACTGATTTTTTTTCGACTAGTTTAGGATGCACTTACTAGATCATAAAAGTAGTTGACAATGAATTCATCAGAATGAGAATCAGAATACTTTATTGATCCCCGGGGGGAAATTACTTTTTGTTACAATAACAACTCCCACTCCAAGTGTACAAGTTAAAAGAGCAAATAGTCAAGAAAAATAAAGAAAGGAATATAAATATAAATATAAATATATATAGAATAATAAAAAGAAAGAAGAAATATATGTACAAGTGCAAACATGGACAGGAGTTATTGCACTATAGGTTATATAGGAACTGATCATCTTGGAAGTTATGTATAGCCCCAAAACATACCAGGTTTGAGTCCTTGAATTTCACCAAACAAAACCTTGAAAGTCATTGAAAAATCATTGAATTGCGAACTCAAAGTGGGAACTTTGTGAAATGTGCTATTTAAAATGCTGCTACTTAAGCAAAGTGTGTCTCAAGTCAACATTTGCAACAACAAATATGAAAGAGTGTCTGACTGTCTCCAGGGGAACATCAGTAAGTTGACATGCATCTTCCAACAATTTTGATTGTTAAAAATGAATGCACTGCAAATTGTGCGGCTCATATCATCAAAGCTGTAATATTGTTTTCGGATGGTGAACTTCAGTTAATGTTTAATCTGTGAGTGTTAAATCCTATAATTGTATCTATTCTTATGTCTAAAAATGAAGCTTAATCAGCTAAGAGCTGAAGACTGAACCAGTTAAATGACTGAATCACAGTCAGCTTGTTCTTAAAGTACAGCAGATGTACAAGGAATCTGATGTGGTGAATTGTTTGGACATATTTATTTGGACAGTTATACAACACAGCATTTCCACACTTGGTGCAGGACAAAACATAGCAAGACCTTACATGTACTACAAGACAGTCTTCAGATAAAGACATCACATGTATACATTCAAAAGCTGATTTACAGTAATGGGGGTTGAGGATGTAGCTGTAGTGCAGTGTTGGGATACAGTGGGGAGTATAGGAAAATGAACAGGACCGCATTCACCTCAAATCAGAACCAAAACCAAAATTCCAGACTTAAAGTGCATTCAGAAGAGTCGCATTGAACAGCATCTGAATAGTTGTTAGTAATGATGTTCTACCCACCACCATATGTCATGTCTCATCATGTGTTCACTGCTCCCATGACAAAACACCTTTCATTTCAAATCCTGATTTTTTTTTTTAACATGATGCAGAAAATGCCAAGGATTTTACCTTTGAAAATCCATGTCAACAAGCATAATGTCTCCATTGAAATCTCACAGAGAGGCCAGCAGCTCAGGCACTGAAGTGCTCATTGTTAACGTGTTATTATAAGCTAAATAGACAGTCAATATTCTGTGGCTTGATTGCGGTTTGAATGCTTATTGATTATGGCATTGGTCTGCTATTGTATTCTAGAGAGGCATGCACTCAGCAGATGGAGGCACATGCATGAACATACAGAAACTCAGAGGAGTCACGCCAATATCAGTCACCACTAGCAAAACTAGAAAAGCAAAAATAGAAAACTGCTCAATTGTTATCTATTTATTTATTTGATCTGTGTGCAGCTGCAGTAAGATAAGGCTTTGCAATCATTTCAGCCGAACAGAAGAATAGTGAAGTTTCCGTTGACGATAATAATAATGATATTAAAAATAATCATGATAATAACAATAATTGATGATAATGATTATGAGAAAACTCCTTTCCAGACAACAAACCATAATACTTGAAGGCTAATAAGACAACCAGTAAAAAAAAAAAAAAAAATCTGCAGCACACTCAGCCTCAGAAGCCTCAACTTCTCATGTGTTACAGAAGAATGAAACACACCAACTCATTGGAAATAATGTACATGTGGAAAATAGGTGAATTATTTCCTGTAAGATGTGTTTTGCGAAGGGATTAAAATGCACACTGTGACCTTGATGGTTCTGCGATTGGAGAAAAAGTAATACAGTTGAGCTTCGCAGAGACAAGTTCCTTAAACTCCAGGAGAAATGTCATTATTTACCGGCAGCACAGTAGGACTTCAATCTATCTGTGTACAGTTGCGTGGATATAACTGCATGCCTTGAGTTCCAGCTGGCTGAATGTGTCCAGGTTCCTGGGCTGTTTACGAGGCTGGGATTAGATAAGTCAAAACGGGACATAGGTTACGCGGTCTGGCGGTCCACCTCAACTGGCTTTTGACCTCCAATTATTAGGAATTCTCCTGACCGTTGACCAGATTTCACCCCCTCCAAAGACCTGCACCATCGTGTTCACACTTATACAATATCCTGCAGAAACGCCCTTGACCTTTATGGTTGGCCGTCATCTGTTCCCATTCACTTTTGTGGCCTTTTATCAACTACGAGAAGGAAGTTTGCACCTTGTTCTGAGGTTGAGTGTGCTGCAGTGCTTTTACATAGTCTTTACCTACTTTCTGATAGCATCTCAGCACTTGAAATAGATGTGCCGATTCACCCTGTAATCACAAGATACAGCCAGCTATAAAATACAATCAATAAAGGTGCCGTAATAGGCAGATTACTGCGCTGTATTGGATCATGGGGTTATTTTTAATTTAGGTCTCAGTGTTCTCAACAGGCCAGCTCTCACAGTCATGCCCTGTGGGAACATTTAATCAGTAATCGTTTTGCAATCATTACATCCTTCCTAGTCTGGCTGTGATTAAAGATAAAGGTGAATGCCGCCAAGTTTACGAAGCTGAATATGCAATACAAATGTCCAGTCACTGTTAGGACATGAGCCTCAAAACAATTTAGGTATTTTTGAAGATAGGCTGTATTTCTGACATTATTCTCTAACATTCTGCACAACATACATCAGTTTCATTGGTGCTTTTGTATTGATAAAGTTTGTTGCAGTTCCAAGACCCTATACTGCATTTCATTTGACTTGAGAATCGGGAACACAGGTTTCCATTGTCAGTTGTTTTACCAAGATAAAAACACCAAAAGCTGAAACTTCTCTGGTTTGTCCCTTTTGTGAAAGCAAGCCCCCAGAGAACAGCAGTCAACACAGAACAAATCTTCTGGTCTTCTTAAGTTTATCAATGTAATGAAAGGGATTTTTTACAAGTAGCCATATTGTATTATAATGTCTACTGATGGCGAATTTTAAATTAAAAAAGGAACAAAAGATTTGTTCCATGCTGACATCTGTTCCCTAGGGGGTTGCTTTCAAAGGGACACGGCGAGGGCAAGCGCCCATGTAAACAGCCAGCCAAGTTTCATCTTTTTATCTTTTTTCCTTAAGGAAAAAAAAAATCATATCATATTTCCTTTTCACTTGTTTCTCACTATGAGAGACAGTGTTTGAAAGAAAAATTCACCCTAAAACACTGGTCAAAACACTTGTCATGCTGAGATATTTCCAGCACATCCACATGGAAATAGCAGAAAATATTCCACCAGTCTGAAACATCAAGAGTAATTGTTTGATTTTGGTATCATTCCCTCAGAATCAACCATCACACAGGGAGAAATCCATTATAGAAGAGGCAAAGATATCAATTTCTATTGACAGTAGCATCAGTAGACCAGAATGCAATGCAGCAACAAGTAGGGGGTGCGTGCATGTTTAGGCTACTGTCCAGCTGGACAGTCACACTGTCAAGCTACAGTATATGTCCAATCAAGCACTTTTGATAGAATGACAGTCACAAACCTGTGACAGAACAAAAAAAAAAAAAGAAAAAGAAAAAAAGAAAAAAGAAAATTACACTTCATAGCAAGATATCTCCTGGAATGGACTAAACATTAGAAACTGAAGATATCTAATCTAGAGGATCTGCAGCTAGATTTCCCCTTTAACATCCACCTGTACAGGTTAGACTGTGTTAGAGTATTGGAGTAACTTGTATGAATGCTGAAAGTCAGTGTCATTCCTCTCTATATGCTGTTGCAGGCTGCAACCCTTCATATCATGTGATGTAATGCCGTGACAAAGTTGATTGACGCGTGCTTCCAGGGAGATGACTGTGTGTACTCATGTAGGCAGCGCCCACATACATGTGCTTGCTGGTGGTTCTGCATGTGTGTGGGTTGTGTGTAATACATCATGCCCCTCCCCCCTTCTCCACACACTGAAAAACACCAGACTGGCTGCTGTCACATAAACGTTAACAGGCCACAGCCACTGCTGCTGGCAGCCTGCACACATCTACTTTTGACTCTAATAGCATGTGTTGCGGCAGCAATTTCATAATAGCCTCTTTTACACTGACCCTCTCAGTCACCATGACAACATGACCTCAGCTCACAGCAGTCACCATGGCGATGTCCCCAACTGTACTGTGCTTTCTTTTGAAACAAAGTGATGGTGTGCTGGAACAAGTTTGCAGATAACATTGTCCTCTGTATAAACCTTCCTTACTCTAGTGCCAAGCTTGTCAATTCACAATGCATTGTTGAATCCTTAAAATATCATTGATGCCCACTAGAAAAGCTTCACACAATGTTTGGTCGACACAAGTGCCAATAATGTCTTGTTTCTTTTTTTCATCCCTGAAAAAGTGACATCTTTAAGCGATACCATTTTTCCCCAAGTGGAAGTCCATCTAGTTTCATCTGATATACAGCCGCTCCACACATGCATGTCATGTGCCTGGATACCTGGTTGCTACAGCAACAGTGTGGTGCCCACACAAATCTCTATCCCATCATCACCTTGGTCGCCATGGACACCTATGCTAATAGGACTTTGAGTGTTGTTGGGGGCGACCTATTCAGTTACAACAGAGAGGCTGGGAGAAAAGAGCAAGAGCGAGAGAGAGAGAGAGAGAGAGAGAGAGAGAAAGCCATCAGAAGGCAGATTGTGCATAACAGTGAGTGCATGGAAGATACGTGAGAGTCCAAAGAGTTCTGATAACAGCTGCAGTCTGCGGGGTGTTATTAAAGACGATCTGGCAGAGATACAGAGGAGAGGAGAAACAGCTGTTAATATTAATGCTAGACTTCATACATGCTGCCTGCGGCTGAATGAATACTTTAACGCTTTGACAGCATGGCCTGGATGCCAGCAAATGGTTGCTAGATCTCTCCCTCTCTGCTTTACTGCCTAGCCCCCCTACACACACCTAGCTCTCCTCCTCCCACACACCTCTTCACCCCCTGCCTGCTTTCCCTTTCCATCCTTTCAGTGGATAAAGGGGCACTAAATAAGATTTTTCCTGCCCCATAAATAAGCCAGATATGAACTTTAACATATGTGTGAGCTTTGTAGTGTTGTTGATCAGTTCCAATGACCCTGTAATTACTTGGCCAGCTGCTTTCAAAACATTCTTGCTCTAAGGAGGGCGGTGCCATGAATGTTGCAATACATTTTGCAGTCAAGCCAAAGAAGCAAATGACAAAGCAGTATTATTTTTGCATTGCAATGTACAATGTTTGTGATGAAGCTCCGCTGGAAGTTGTTAGCTCCTCTATCGTCCAATTGTGACTTATTTTTGACGGTTATAGGCCACTGCAAGCTGTGCCAGAAGCCTGTCAACATTGTTGCAATTCCTTAATCGCTGATGAGAGTAATAAAACCTTCAAACAGTTAATCCCCATTTAATTTAATTTAAATCAAATGTTTTAAATTCTTTCTCTCAACAAATTAAAGTTGCATTAAGCAGCAAGTGGTGGCAAGACGTGACTGAAAAAACGTGAACTTTGAACACCATCAGACATAGTGAGCCAAACACTAGCAGACGCTCTCATAACAAAATGTTTATCTAGAATATACAGTGTCAGTGTCTGCCAACCCAGCTGCCGTGTCATACTTTATAGCAGTGGATACACTGCTCACTGTTTAGGAGCCAGTTTGCATTTCACTCTTGAGTTTTATTTTGTCTCTTAGTGGGCAAGTGTTCATACCAAACACCAGAATTTCTTTGGCTAAATAGGGTGAATATATGACATCTGAATTAGTAGATTAGTCACACTCTTCTCTGTACTAGTCTCACTTTGTGATTGAAGCCAATACGACTTGTGCGGCTGTACAGCAGCTTTAATAGTTGGCTCTGTTCCTCTCTCTGCAGTGGAGGGGATGAGGGTGGTGGAGATAGAGAAATGTCGCAGTGACATCAAGAAGCTCCGCGAGGAGATGGTGTCCAGAAACAACAGGTCACAAAACAACAGAAAACACTTTTCTCTGCACACAGTAGCTATGTGAAGTATTCACATTCCATTAGTTTGTGCACATTTTCTCCTGCATGGCATGGAGAGTAAATGGCAGGCACATGCTAATGCTTGTGCACCTACACTAAGGCACTCTGCATGCATGTTCTGCAAGTGTAGCTATATGACACATGGATATAATTTGTAGTAATTTGTTACAGTGTGTTTGTCATTGACAATGTCTCTGCCCACTTTCTAGGACATTGTGTAATTAGTTGTTCATTGTCAGGTTGGGATTTTTTGTTGTTTACATAGAAATCACATCCAAATTGATGTAGTGTTTCTTTATTATGCAGTCAAACAGAAAAGATTTGCAATTAAAAAAAAAAATAGATTTCAGAGCAAAACTATATTATATCAATACTGCAATGACAAAAATAAATAAGTTCATGTAAAATAAATATGTGATTAAAATGCAAATCAAAAACAATTGTTCGCAAATCTCAGAGTTTTGCTTTCTGTTGAGCTGAATCTCATGTGTAGTATGTATTTGCCCGTCTCAGTCGGAGGGACAGCTTGGCAACATCCACAGTGATAATGTAGTAGTACAGCAGCCCTTCTGATCCACACTCCTATCCAGAAGGTGGCGATAATACTGTTACATTATGCCTGTAGATGCTGCTGTCTTACATCTCTCAGCGTAGCTCCTGCCCACAACATTCAGCTTAACAGCAAACAAAACCTTTGGATTCACAAATAAAAGTTTTGAATTTTTAAACAAAACTTTGGATTTGCAAACAAAAGATTTTGATTTGCATTCTCATTACTTTTTTTTTTTTTTTTAACTAACAATAAAACATTATTGAGTTTTGCTCTTTAAATCCCTTTTTTTGATTGCAAACCTATTCTGTTATTATATATAATAAAGAAAAAAAAAAGAAAAAAAAACAATCCAGCCAAATTCTCCTAAGTCATAAAGTGTGACCTCCCTGTTTTTTTCATCAGTCGATTATAATGACTACTGATCTGAGCTCAGGTTTCTAGCTCCTAATTATTAGAGTGCCGTCTCGTACTCTCATGGGAGGGCTGATCCTGGCTCAGGGGGCTGTAGTGACAGATTGTTTTGTTTGAGCCTGCACACTTAGCAGCAAAACGCTGTCACATGAATCCAGTCACTATCACGGCACCATTAATCCTCCTTCTGATGCAAAGATGTGAAGTATTTGTCAAATAACCAGTGTGGACTTTTTGGGATGATCCTGCATCAGTTATACCTGTAAAATGTGTAAACAAAAAGATGACCTTGACAGCACAGTTGTTGCACTAATAGAAGCAGTAGCACTACAAACAGCAGAAGTAAGAGTAATAGTAATCAAAGAAAGATCCATCCTGGCAAAGGTTTCCCTGTCAGTCTGTTTTGTGCTAACTTACAATATTTGTTGTAAGTAAGGTATGAGTAAGGTATTTTTTTTTCCTTTAAAGTTTCAGTCCCATCAGCCTCTTGGCTCACCAGTGCAATGACAAGTTGATTAGAGTCAAATGACACAGTTGCAGTGTATTTGATTGGCATTTCTTTTTTTTTTTGTGCTCCTGTAGTAGTTTCCTGGAAGACAACAAGAAGCTGACCCCTCGCAGAGATGTGCCCTCCTACCCCAAGGTAAGGCTCACTGGACTCTCCCCACCTGACCCTGTTCATGTTGTGGCTCTACCGCAGGCCAGGTAAGCCTCATGTCAGGTGTGCCAAGACACTACAGAGGTCCTGCCCCCCCTGTGCATCCACAAAGGGTTTAGTTATTTACTTAGTTAGTTTCCTTGTTTATTTAGTTCCATGGACTTAACCAGTCAAATTTTAAAAAGTGCTGTCAAAATGTAACTGGCCATTGATACGGTTATTTTTTTAGTCCAAGTGTAGTCCTTTCAGCAGAAGATCTTGCTCAAAAACGGAAGGCTCATCAATTCCTTTGAAATGTGTGTCCTGTGTGTGTGTGTGTGTTTGCAGTACCATCTGTCTAAAGAGACAGTAGAAGCTCTCAGACAGCCCACATTTGATGCTTGGCAGTGGGAGCCTAATGAGGTGAGACAGACTCTCCGTTTGATTCACTTATTAATCATTAATCAACATTAGGTTAATAATAGGTTATTGATTTGTGCATTTATATATTATTGATTAAGTAAGCTATTATCGATAATCAGTAAATTAACAAATATTAATCTATAGATCAACACTGACCCAACTAAAAGTCAAGACACAGTGTTTCTGATTCTGATTGTGAACAAATGAGAGGAATAACAGTATTTGATTAAACTGTGATAGAGAGGGAAATTAAACTCAGTGGCTCACATGAGTTCTTCAGTGGTTTACTGTAGCATACTGTGTGGGAGGCAAGCTAAGAGACCTGTGTTAAGTGGACATTCAAATTCAGCCCTAATTTAGCCAATCTGATCCAAATTAACAAGATTGGCAGCAAAAGTTCCATTTGTTTTCTTTTTAGCATATCAATTTTAAAACAATAAACCTGGCATTCTGATCTGCAGTAGGTGTTGTTGTAGCTAACCCTTACCTATATTCTCTGTGATGTGGTCAAATTAACCAAGAGATCATTTTAACACCAGAAAGAGGATTTGGATGAGTAACCTCACTTCACTGTGCTAGACTTTCCTCACACATGATACACATGTAGTATGTTCCTCATCCATTTCTCTGTTCATGCAGATGCTGAGCTGCCTGGAACACATGTACCATGATCTGGGTTTGGTCAAAGACTTCAACATCAACCCCATCACACTCAAGAGATGGCTGGTAGGGCTCACAAACCAGTTTTCAAAAGATTTTCTAACACTTTTTGACACACATTTTGTTGTCCTCTTACTTGGGTTCAGTTACTGAAACTGTGAGTAAATGTGTTACTAAGTTTGTGTGTAAAGCTATATTATGTTCTTTGCAAGAGCTCATTACTTTTAAACTAGTTAATAGCTAAATAAACATTTTAAACAGCAGACATTTGGACCTGCTACCTGACCTGGACACACACTAGTGCTTCAATCCCGACCTGTCACTGAAAAATATTCTCAAGACTCTGCCGAGCGCACCTGAACTGTCAGAGCTGATGGACCAAATGCAAACTTGACTCGAGGCTGACAGGATTTGGTTTGAGAATTACAAAATCTAGTGTTCAGAAATTTTCATCTCATCACATGATGCATTTTAAACTTTTGCTGTCTCTTTAGAGAGCATTTACAGAAGGCAAACACTCTGAGCCTGCCACCCCAGTTCACTTAGTTCATTGTCCTCATCAGATTATTTGCTTGTAGCTGGCACAACATGCATTTGATACGTCCATGCCATAATGATGGTGTGAACCAATTTACCCACAATACTCTATTTTTTACAATGGGAGGGTTTCAGACAGAGCTACATGATAATGATAATGTTTATTTGCACTGCACGTTTTAATACACAGTGATGCTGCTTTAAAAAAAAGTGGAATGGAAATAAGAGGAGTGGAGTTAGGATTGGATGATTTATAGTTCATTTAGAAAATACTGTGAGATGAATGAAAGATGAGGAGACGAGGAAGAGACACGAGCCAATGGGAAGCCCCCCAGGACCCTGGTTCTGTCAGATTAAATAGAACAGAGCCTTCATTAATGTCATCAGTAACACCGGTGTTTATCTATTTCATGTCAAACTGGCTGCTGCAAGAAAGGTCTGCACTGTTGCACCACTCAGACTTAAAGAATGTCTCAACTTGTAAAGACTTGGTAATGTGTAAACCAGTAACTTTCATATAGCCAATAAGCCACAAGGCACTAAATTGATCTTAACAAGCCCCAAAAGTATCTAAAAGTACTTGCAGACGTCGAGCCTGGGATTCTGTTAACATTTGTGTTTACTGTGTGATCCCCATGATATAAACACGTGTTACTCAGCCCCTCTCTCTCTCCTGGCCTCTCGTTCTGTCCCTCCCTCTCTTCCTCTCTGCAGCTGTGTATTCATGACAACTACAGGAATAATCCCTTCCATAACTTCCGCCACTGTTTCTGCGTCACCCAGATGATGTACAGCATGATCTGCCTGTGCAGCCTGCAGGTAACGAGCAGCTCAACATATCCAATCAGCAACACCGCAGAAGTCCACCAGTGCACTGAGTCCAGACCAGCCAGATCAAAAATCACAACCTGTCATCTGCCACTCACATGATATTGTTTTGTTTAGGAATAAACCAGTTTAGCAATATATTGGCCAATATCTTCTTTTTGTTGAATGTCAGAAATCTCTGTCTGCCCTCTCCGATATCAAAAAGGTCACTGTCTATCTTGTTTTAAAAGGTTTTTGATATAATTTGACAGTGTCTCTGCCATCTTATCTGCATTTATAAAATAGTCAAATTTGAAGATGCTGAATATTTGCACAAAATATTGGCAGCTTCATTTAGAAAAATATCCAAATCATTATTGGTACTAAAAAAAATAACCTATGTTAGTTGAATTCTAGCTGTGTTTACTAATGGAGAAAACAACAGATAGCACTGAAACATAAACACATGGCTCCTCGTACCCAAAGCCCCTTGCAGTGGTGCGAGTCCTGTACAGGCCTGTTCAGCTGGGCGGCTGGGCCTCTGTGTCCTGCTGATTACACCTCTCCTCTCTTCTGTCTTCCTCTGACTCTGTACACTTTTTGTTTATTCACTTTTGTTGTTGTTTTGCTGGTGGGCGTGTGTGTGTGCACAGCGTGGGCGGGTGTTGGAGGTGGTGTGTTTTGAAAAGGAAAATTCCATCCTTGTAAACTGGCAGCTATCATCAATTTGTGATAATCAACACTTTCTATGTGTTATTTTGTGATGAAGTTTCTTTTTTTTTTCTTCTTTTTTTTTAAACTTCATCTCGTCTAACTCTATAGTTAGTGATTTTCTACATTTCTCGGAACACCTCAGTGTAAACTTGTTGCTGTCTTCCAAAAGGAGGTGAAACAGCAGATAAGTGTAGCTCTTGTTCTTTGTAGAGGGACTGAGACCAAAATCTGACACTCAGCACTGATGTTAGAAGAATTTTTGCAATCAAATGTTTTTTTTTTTTTTTTTATGGTTGACCTTTCCTATAAAGCGCTGTTTCCTAAGTACACTGGTGACATAAAAGTCAAAAGTATAGATGCATATTATAGATCTACATCTGTGCAGAATGTGTGAGCAGGCAGCCTCCAGTTGGATTTTGAGGGGCGGAGGGGAAAATTGTGCTGGGAAAAGCGTGTGGACGGGGGAATTGGCGAGCTCAGGGGAGAAGGGATGAGAGGATGAGGAGGAGGCGTGACGAAGGAGAGATGCATGTCTGAAAATGGAAAAGAAGAGCTTCTCCTCCCTTGGAGATGCTCCCTCTCCTGTCTTCCCTCTGTTTTTAGACACAATTATTCACAGGAGGTTTAATTATGGCAGGACTAATGGGTAATTATGAAGCATCCACTCTAGTGATGTGCTAATGAGGTCACACACACACACACACACACACGCACACACACACACACACACACACACACACACACACACACACACACACACACACACACACACACACGCACACACACACACACACACACACACACACACACACACACACACACACACACACACACACACACATGCAGAAAAAGGAAGTTGCATATACCACAAACCTAAGGTGACAGAAGGAGGAGTGTGGAGTATCACACACACACACACACACACTCGCACACATATGGCAAGTTACCTTTCAGGAAGAGACTTAAGTGTGTGTGTGTGTGTGTGTGTGTGTGTGTGTGTGTGTGTGTTTGTCTCCTAGGAGAAGTTCACTCAGGTGGACATTTTGATTCTCATGACAGCTGCTGTGTGTCATGATCTGGATCACCCCGGATACAACAACACGTAAGACACACACACACACACACACACACACACACCATTTGACAGATCAGCAGGAATTGTTAATGACAGACATTTTCCATCATTCCTTCCTTCTTTCCAACCCTCCTCCCTTCCTTGCATCCTCCCTTCCTCTTTTTCTTTCCCTCTTTCACCTCTTTCTCCCTGTATTTTTTCCGCTTTTTTGCCATTTCTCCCTCCATCCTTCCTTAACTACATCCTCCCCTCCTCCTTTTCTCCCTCTCTTCCTTACTTGTATTCTCTTTTTATTTCCCCTCCCTCTCATCTTCCTTCTCTGCACTTTCTTTCGTCTCCATTCATCCTTTGTTTCTTTCCTTCCTCTCCTCTTCTAACCTTGCCTTCCTGCATCCTCTCTTCCTCTCATGCTTCCCACCCTTCCTTTGTCTCTCCCTTTTCTTCATTTCTCCTCACTTCTTTCATCTCTGCACCCTTCTTTTCCTTGCTCTTTTTCTTCCCTCTTCTCCTCCACTCCTCTTTCCCTCCCTCTCTTCCTCCCTCTTTCTCTCTCGCAGGTACCAGATCAATGCCAGGACGGAGCTCGCTGTGCGCTACAACGACATCTCCCCCCTGGAGAACCACCACTGCGCCGTGGCCTTCCAGATCTTCTCCCAGCCCGACTGCAACATCTTCTCCAACTTCGACCCCGAGGCCTTCAAGCAGATACGCCAGGTAGGGCTGCGTGTGTGTGTGTGTGTGTGTGTTTCTGTGCATTATTAGTTGCCGTACATAGCAGTAGTAGCACTGAAAGATATTCCAAAAGCTTCAAAATGTTAACAAGGAAATCCAGTTTTCCATTTTTTTTTATTTATTTGAGGACATCAATTATGTTTGGTATCCTAAAAGATGAATCAACATAACCACAAAATGCTGCACTGTATTATAAAATGTGCTTTTATTAAGAAAAGTATTGTTTTAGAGTAAATCTGAAGTAGACACTTTTTGAGTAAACAGAAGAAGAAGTGGGTTTGTGAGCATAAGCAGTGATGGTCGGATAGACAAAGAAAAAAGTGCCAAAACTCCATCAACAGGAAATCCAAGGGGAGAGAGGTCACAGTCCCGCCCACACTGTTTGATTGACAGGCGATCAGTGCAGAAACAGCACTCAAAATATTGGCCAAATTTAAAAAACGATAAAAGAGAGAGAAACAAAAAGGTGTTGTTATAAAGTGAGGTGGTGTTAAGGTGCCTGAGGCTTGGCTCAGCGTCACATCATGTCAGGCATTGTGTGTGTGTGTGTGTGTGTGTGTGTGTGTACTGATATGCTGCTGTTTCACCTGCTGTGTGTCAGGGCACCATCACACTGATCCTGGCCACAGACATGGCGCGTCACGGCGAGATCCTGGACTCCTTCAAGCAGAAAGTCGACTGCTTTGACTACACAGACGAGGAGCACGTCACTTGTGTAAGGACGCTTCATCAGCTGTCACACAGGCTCTGCACTGATCACTCCTATTGCTGCATTTCTGAATCAAATCACTTGTTCTTTCCCCCTACACATGTAGCAGCACTTGGAAAAGAGGTTGTATTTCAGTGTTTTATTTTGATGCTGTGTTTGCATATTTTTGATGCTATAACCTTTGCTGTAAAATATAGTTAAAACTTTACAGTAACCTCCTCCTGTGTATCAGCATGTGAAATGGTGTTTTAAGTCCACAATAACACAGCAAAAACCAATAAAAAATCTTCCTGATATATAATGTACATGCAAGTGTTCAACAACACATTCATATTTGCAGAGTGTGTGGTTGCACTACTGTAAGAAGTGTATGGGAAAGCCTCATTCTGTACTTGTGCAGTTTTACTGTGTGGGTGAAATACTTTCCATTAAGTTTATTCACAGTTAAATGGACTTATGGAATTTAATCACCCATGTTGACCATGAGCTTTGTGATATCTCCTGCTGCTCTCTCGTTACACAGGCATAAGACCCTTTCAAATTAAATGAAAATTTGAATGGCTCATTAGCTTTGTAGCAGGAGTGTCAGTTGACTAAACATTGAGAAATGGCAAAGTTGCCATGAAAACTTCTGAAAACAGCTTATTTTCAATATAATGCATCACTGGTGACTGAAAAGACATCATTATTTGGTCACATGTGATGAATTATTACAGTAGATGTGGCTTAGGGGGAGGCGTTGACCCTCATGTGAAAATAGCTGCCAACATTTCTGTTCAATGTTGCTTCATTTTGGTTCACCTTTCTGATGCTACAAACTGCTAGACTGAATTGGAACCCACTGTGGCTAAGTTACAGCAAGGGCCTCACTCGTTTACTGGATGCATGACATTCCCCTCCTTTCCTCTCCTCTGGTGGTGACCTTTGCCCTCTGACCCTGTGTGCTCTGTAGCTGAAGATGGTGCTCATCAAGTGCTGCGACATCTCCAACGAGGTGCGGCCCATGGAGGTGGCAGAGCCCTGGGTGGACTGCCTGCTGGAGGAATATTTCATGCAGGTATTCTTTCAAAGCCAATATGGATGAAACCATTTTCATGACAAAAATATCCTTTTTGTATAAACCAGAATAAGCATTATTATTTGTTATGCCGACCTTTCGGGGTTTGTGGAAGATACCCTAAGTACTGAAAACTTTGCAGTAATTAAGGATTTTTTTTTTTTTTTAAATCAGATTGTGCTTTATTTTGTAGTTTTATAGCCTAGTTTGACCATTAATTAGACACCGAAAATGTTATCGTCTGTTTTTCAGAGCGACAGAGAGAAGGCTGAGGGCCTGCCTGTGGCTCCCTTCATGGACAGAGAAAAGGTCACCAAGCCCACCGCTCAGATAGGCTTCATCAAGTTCGTCCTCATCCCCATGTTTGAGACTGTAATGAAGGTGAGTGTGGCTGATGATGATGATGCCTTCAGTGATACTGGTGAAAATGTTGATGTTGAAATTGGTGGTGAACAGGATAATGGTGACACTTTTGATGAAGGTGATAGTTGTGTCATTTTAGTTAAAATTTGGCAGTTAAAACGTATGATGGTAATGATGAGTTAGTCTGGTTCAGCTCATTCAATTAAAATTCACTGCTCTCGACTTCGACTTAAGAGATTTGTCTTCAAAGTGATGTATCCAACCTTTGCACATCTCACTTACAGAATGAATTTTGAATTTTTATTCCAGTTGTCCAAAATGTATATAATGCAGTTAAGCTCATGGGATAATGCAAGTGTGGTCATATGGATGACCAAAAATGATAAAAATCTGTTATGCTATCAAAGATGAGGTGATGCAGAGCTGGGGGTGATGATGATGCTTTGTGTGTGTGTATGTGTGTGTGTGTGTGTGTGTGCAGTAGCTGTTCCCTCAGATTGAGGAGGTGATGGTGCAGCCACTCCGAGAGTCAAGAGACAGATATGAAGAACTCAAACAGATTGATGACGCCATGAATGAGGTTAGAGGGTTTTGTATGAATGCATGTATGTCTGTTTGACTGATACTGGAGTGAACTGTGGTTGATACCTAACAAGCGACGTTTCCTTCAGGTGCAGAAGAAGAAAAGTGAGAACTTGACCATGGGAGGGAAGAAGAAGTAGCAGAAAGCTTTAAACAGGTAAGCTACAGCACAGGTTTCCAGTTTCTCTTGTCATTGAACTTTAATTGTATTCATATTAATTGACAGAACCTCATGACTTTTGTTTGCATGACATTGTTTGTGTGTGTGTTTCAGCACCAGTGAGAGTAAAGCCTAAGAGTGCATCAGTGTGATGAAAAGTGAACAGGAGCTATCAGGCAGGTCCGGCCTCTCCATCACCGTGCTCTCTTCACCTCAGCCTGTCAGAGCGGACGACCGACAGGATTGTGAATTTGGGAAATCCTGGGAGGTTCCTTTTGCGCCTGGCAGGACCAACCTGCCACAGAAAAGTCATGGAGTGGGTCTGAGATAGCGGGTTCCAGGAGGCGCTTTGAACTACTGATGGACTCACACAAGGACCAGGGCGGACCACCCAAAGCCTTTTTCAGGGAGTGTCAACATTTGTACAGCACAGACTACTTCAGTGAGATCTTTAGATATGTTATATCTTGTGTTGTTGTTTTTTATTTTACATGTGTTGGGTTGTTTTTTACAGACTGTACAGATTTTTAGTAACCTTTTTTCTTTACTACAAAAATAAAAGGTTTACTTTAATTACAAAATCTAGTCCGGACTGTTTTGTCTTTGCATAATTGTTACCTAAATTGTGAAGTGAAAAATATACATTTAAAAAGTACTGAAAAAAGGAAGTCATGCCAGTTTCTAAGGCATGACAATTCAATTTGCAATGACTTTTCATAACCAGTGTTCATAATTTACAAGGTCAGCTAATTAATAAGATGGGCACACAGTTAGTTGGAGCACTAAACCTACTATTATTGTCCTCCTTGCTCACCTCTTGCCCTTTCTGCTGGACTTCAGTCCAACATTACTAAGCCAGAAAACTGGCTCCAGATTTGTTCCAGTCCAAGTGTTTTTGTCTTATTTCAGTGTCTGAGGGTCAGTGTTTTGGTTGCATAATGTTTAGGAAACATGCTGAACCTCGATATTGCTCCACTACTTGTTTGCTTTGCGCATTCCCAACAACAACAGCAACTCCTAATGTTTGTGGACACTCACCCTCACCCTCTGAACTTCTCCTACCCCATCTGACAGGAAGCTGCTCATGGCAAGTTTCTCATGCAAAACACTGATAATCATCAAATGAAGGCAAGTCACATTGATGTTTAGGCTGCTACAAAGACATCTGGCTCCATGGAAGGAGGAACTATTCTGAAAACCCCAAAAAACAACAACAAAGGGTGTGTGTCTGTGTGCGCTTAACATGTTCCACCTGGCCATCTCTCTCTCACACACATTCATAGACAGTTAAAAGGAACTGGAAGCCCGCTGCTGGGACAGGGCAGGAATGAGTCGATTTGTGATTCTAAGGAAGTGACATGTTGAAAATTGACAAGAGGGCAGCATGAGGAATGGTCCACAAAAACACAGTGTTGAGGCTGCATGACTGATGACTGGTCAGATGTTAAAGTGGACAAATGTTGAGCCCCGAACATCCAGTGACATACGGTAGATTTTCAGTAAAAAAAAACACGACAGCGGCAGCTCAGTTTTATATGGTGGCCACATTTTTTGTTAAATATCAAACATAATTTCCTGTAAAAAAAAAAAAAAAAAAAAAAAAAAGAAAAAAAAAGAAAGAAAGAAAGAAAAAAGAAAAAACATTGACACAAGATGAGTCAAATCACAGATAGCTCCATGTTCTTCATCAATGCACACTTTCAACTCAGAGTGAGCCCAAACTATGATATAAAATAATTACTAAATAATGTGACTGTTTCCTAAACTGTTGGTTCAGGTTGATGACTGTGCGTCTGCGTCTGCTTCTGCCTCGTCCTGCTTGGCCTTTTTGCTGGCGGCCCCGTTGGCAGCCTTGGCTCTGCTGCCTGCAGGCCTCTTGTTTCCCTGCTGCTTCTGCTGCTCCAGCCTCTGCTGCTTCTTCTGCATGTACGACGCCATGTTGTCGAAGTTGACTTTGTAGAGGTGCTGGAAGCGGCTCTCGGCTCCGGCGGCGCCTGTCAGGAGAACAGACAGTAGGAGGGTTGGGAACAGTTAGCCAAGGGTGACGGCTCACCTCCATTCACTGTTTATGAGAGCTGAGTAAAAGTGCACCCTACCGCAAGTTTAAAGAGGCAGTTCACCCCAAAAAAGATATTTTCACACTTCTTCCAATCTGCTGTGATCTTCCCCTTCTCCCTTCACCCTAATACAGTGGAGCTAAATGGATATTGTATTGGGGTGAAGGGAGACAGACTAAATCACACAGAAACATTCTGGATGAGGAGACTGCACTATGAGTTAAGTGGCAAAGTATATTTTTGGGGAGTGAACTATTTCTTTAATAGAATGCACAAATAACTTATGTCACCCAAACACAAAATACAGGATCAGTGTGATGGTTCCCTGACACACTGTGGGTGAAACAGCAGCGTATCAGCACACACACACACACACACACACACACACACCCTGACATGATGTGAGTTAAATGGGTTCTCAGATTTTCCTGGCCATTAATGTTTTTCCTTGTTGTGCTTTGTTTGTTAAAGTGACAACTATTTCATTTTGGTCCCTACACTGTCTACTGTTAAATTATTGATGTTAAATTTTTTTTTTTTTTTTTGCTTGTAACACAGCTAACACATCTTAATTATTTCTACGAAGTTTTAGGGCTGGACAATCTAGTTTAAAAAATCATAATGCGATTAATTTTCCAGATATTGCAATTGCGATATGATTCACGATTTTGGCAGGAGTGATCATTTTTGCATTATAATTTCACTTTCACTGAAACAGCTGTTAAAATGATGATGGCGTGATTTTGTTTCTGGGGTCTTGACAAAAAACAAACATGTTTTCTTTGATCTGGAAAATACAATGTGTAAGCCAAGGCATCTCTATAGCACCACAATACTTAATTTACAACAATGTTTTGTCACACATTTCACCTCTATCAAAAAATTACAGCTCCTGCAATTTGGATATTGCACTTGGCCTTATTGCCATTTCAAACAAAATGATTACTTGTTCAGCCCTGCTAAGTGTGCAGTTGAAAAGCTTCAAAATGCATGTAAAGCATTTAGGACAAAATGCTACCAGTGATATTTTACTCAGTTTCATAAAATACTGAGATAAATGTCAAAATGTTCATGTGAATGTCAAGACCTCAGTTCAGAATTAAAGGTTTGACATTTGATTTATTCAGTTCATGTGCTTTTCCTACTTTAAACAAGTCCAAGTAGCAAAAAAAGTCACCTTTGATAAATACAAATCCAGCCCAGTGCCAATCAAACAATCTAGTCAGAGCATACATTGGTGGAAAAAATAACAATGAACTAAAGGCTATTTGAATAAAACGAAGGCCTGCGCCCTGTGTTAACCAGCAGCAGAGCGGTTGTGGCAGAAGAAGGGTGGGGGCTGGAGAGAGCGAGGCTGACTGACACCTCCAGTTATTTCTGCTCTTTAGAGAGTGCGAGTGGGAAGGTGATGAGAGGTGGAGGATGCAGAGGATGCATTGATGAGAGGTCAAAAGGTCACATGGAGGAGTGAGTGTGTTTGTGTGTGAGAGAAAGAAGAGCGTGATGACTCACCCTTAAGTGTCTCCCAATGTGGCCTGAGGGCTTCAGTCACTCTGGTCGTTTCAGGGCTCTCAGCGTCAAGCTGCACAGAGAACAAGAGCCCCAAAAAACAGCCTAAACTGAATAAATAATTGTGTGTGCACATGCATTTAAACACACTGTCTGTGCATACCATGGCATTTTGGACTGCAGAACTGTTCTCACGCTGTCATCAAGCGTTAAATATGAGTTGTTTTTCAGAACTTTTCATTAACTTTTCATGACAAATAATTTTTTAGTATGTGTATGGTAACTCTAAAGTTACACAATTCAAATTCTATCTCTGCGGGCACTAACCTCTGTCTATATTTTGCCTTCATTCTTTTATTATATAAAAGCTATCTGTAGACATTCGAGCTCAGATGTATACGTTGTTCTATAAGCATAAAATGCCTCTGAGAAACCAGTTTCATGCTAATCTGGGAGTGTGTGTAAGTCAGCAGAATGATTAAAGGCTAAAACTGCTGCATTAATTAAATGTCTAAAGAAATGTCTAAACTCATTACCTCCCAGCAGTCCTGTGTGTATGTGTAAATCTGAACCGGAGTGTCACCGGAGCCCATCAGCACCCAGAGTCGGCCTTGGAGATCAAAGGTCACATCCAGGGGACAGTGGGGGAGGGTCAGTTTGCTGCACGGCACCAGCCTCTCTTCAGCCTCCTTCCTCAGACCAAAAAGCTGCACTGTGGGCACTCTGGAGGTCCAAGGGAAACATTTCAGTGATTAGTTCACCAACTGGTTGAGACTTCAGTGTTTGAAGAGAGAAAATGGAAAAACACTTGGTTGTTCATTCCAGTCAGTGAAGAAATTGTCATCAAAGCAGCCAGATCTTAGGCAGATGTGGTGCATAAAAAGGCAGCTGGCAAATTAAGTTCACTCCCAGTCTAAAACAGGTGATCAGTCTAATCCAACAGTTGTGCAAATAATTTCCTGAAGTACTTACTGAATCAAATACAGATTCAAGAATGCAAAAGGTGAATGCAAAACTTTTTACACATAATATTTTTATCTGGCAGCTTCGTATGTGATACTAGTTCCATTTGGACTGATGTTGTATTGTCACCTTTGTCAGCCTTGACAATCTCTGCTCCTCTATTCTTCTGCCCTTCAGTTGCCACCTACATACTGTAGGTGGCAACCGAACTCCCTACTGACAACAGTAAACATATAAACATAACAGTAAACATATAACATACATTGTTGCAGTCTGCTTTAAACTGGCTCAGGTTTCACTGCTGGGCACAAGTTAGAAACTGCACCCAGTGATGGAGGGCCATTCACACAAACTTGGAGTTGGGAAACTTGGCATTACAATCACACTGTGATTGTAGGGTCTGTGATGTGAACATGTAAAAATTGTACCCAGCAACTCATTCATTACTCCAACAGAAAAAAGCTGTTTTCTATATCTATTATGTATTATTTATTTTAATTTGAATCATTTTTACATTTCTTTTCCAGACACCCCTCCTTCAAGGCCATTGGTTACAATGACTCCCTTTAAAACATTTTTCAACCTAGATTCTATTTTCCCATTCCCCTCAAACATACACATCCTGGGTTCCAATTTGAGCCAAGGCCATTTGCTGCATGTCATCCCCTCTCTGCCCTGCATTTCTAATCTCTCTCTACCATCACTATCAAATAAGGCAGAAATACCAAAAAAATATAGATATTTAAAAAAGTATACTTAATAGAGATGTTCACTTGAGATATGTACATAGTTAATTTTCAGTTTATCCATCACCTGACAAGTCTCGCTCTTTATTTTGCACTTTACAGAGAAAAGTATCTCGCAGCTGAAGTCAAGGCAAAGGTCGCATCAGAACTGTTACAAACCTGACTCAGACCACTTTCAGCAACTTTTTTCCATGAAATGTCTCATTACCAAGTCAGCAATCACACTAAGCACTTTTCAGGTCAACTTTTTGGTGTCCATTACCCTTAATGAGACTATATGGGACAGTCATCAACCATGGTGACACGCATGCAGCACTACAGTGAAGCAACTGATGAAATTTTAGTCTATTCTTTGATTTTAGCTGCTGGAAAAAAAAGGATCTTGGAGTAGAAGAACCACTGACATGCATGAGTCGACAGTGAGCGCTGAATTTGTATTTGTAGATACACAGTCCACTGTACATCATGTGCCTGTCAGTGTCAGTGCTGTCAGAATGGAGTGTACATCAGTGAAGATTGTCCACCCAGATTTCATCTACCAAGATGCAGTGTTTCAAAACTCTTCCTAAAATCCTCCAGGATGAAAGTCATCTGATTGGAATAAACCTGAAAATCGAGTATTTCAAGACAGACTCAAAGGAGAAGTTTGTGGTCTTTAAAATTTTAACCTGGATTAATCCAATCCATACATGAATCAGGATTACATGTTATTTTTCAAAACTCAAGACAAACAGCTGGATAAATTTAATACAAAAAATTGCTAGCACTACCACTGAAACCTTATGGAGGAGCTGGACCAGAATTTATTTCTCAAATCATCATTTATCATCTTATCAACGATTTGTTATCAAAAATGTCTGCAGATGGAGAATGAAAGTATCCTGGTAGCTCAATAATGATCATTAATTTCTCTTTGATTACCAAATTAGTAATTATGTGTCCAGCAGATGGCTACATAGAGGGGCGATTTGATCTTGTGATATCCAGATTAGCATTATCCAATCTGGTAAATGTGTTGAAAAACTACGTCAAAATCAATGAGAACATTTGGATCCAGGAAAGATAAAAATGGGTTCTAACTGTCCAGACCATTCTATTAAAAATTTTAGATTAAAAGTTTTGAAAATATTTCCCCTGGTGAATAAGGTGACAGGAGCCTGCTCTGACAGCGGATACTGACCTCTCACACTGCACAGCTATGTGGCGTCCGTCGGGGGAGCAGGCGATCCGGCACACAGTGGGCTTCTGGAAAACACAACAGACACACAGATGTAGGTGTGGTGTCATCACAGGTGTTAAAATGAAAGCCAGTCTGTTGTCACCTCCATCCAGTGTATGTTAGCATAAAGAAGAATAATTAAAAAAAGAAAAAAAGCATAAGCATAATGAGGGTAAAGAATGGCCTCTTACAGAGTCAACAAATCACACTTCATGGATCGTCTTGTAAGTTGGTGTATGCTTTATCAAGAGTGACCGAATCTTTGAAGTGCAAATATAGAGACACATGTAAGATGGTGAAAACATCTTGCTACAAGTTTGTCAATGACAGGCTTGCTCTTTTCTGCTCTTTGAACAAGGGGCTGAATTTACGAGCTAGTGAAGAGCTCCATCAGAGCACAGCTGATGTTGCCATAATAAGCTCCTGAAGAATGTCACTGTAAAGAGGACATCTGTCCATACAGACACTAGTGAGCAGCCCAAGGAGACTTTCCAGAACCAGGGATGATGAGAGTAGAGGAAACCATTTGAAAATGTAACTTCAACCAAACTTAGTTTTTTTTTTTTTTTTGTCATTTTATAGGTTTTCTAATTTTTTTGGTGTTTTCCATGACTTTAAAACAAGTTTATAAGTTTCCAGGATTTCCTGGTTTTCTAGGACGCTTTGGAACCCTGCAGTATTTTGAAGAGGTGAAAGGTCTGCCTAAATTAATTTTTCTTAGTCTGGATTTCAGTGGAGGCTTTCCTTTGATGGTTTAAATGCTGTTGTAACACAATTCTGTCAGTAAAAAAAACTTTTGGGATGTAAAACATCCAAATCTGACAGTTGAATACTGGCACCTCCAGTAAAAAATTCTGGAATCATAAAGCATAAAGACATAAAGGCTTTTGTCTGTTGGCAGTACAGTTGTGGTGCAAACATGTTTACCTTGTGTGGCTCAGACTCAGAGGTTGGTGCATCTCCAGGCTCTCTGAGGTCGCAGCTCTGCAGCTTACGACCAGACTCACATTCCCACAGCTTCATGGTCCCATCCTGACACAGACACACGTCACATTAGTTGTTGACATACTGCCTGATCCTTCCTCTTCCCTGATGATGTGTTCAGTATTATTTATGCAAACTGTTTTCTTGCTCGCTCCAATTGCCAACTGACCCCGGATGTGAAGGTTGTTCCTCACAGTGACAGATGCCAGAGCATGTATGGGATGATACCACACACTTAAAAACAGTAAAAAATACTCTAATGACATAAATCTCCACCACCAAATTCTAATCAGCTGGGCCCAGGGTAATTTGTCCACCAAATTTCAGCAAAATATGAACTCTTGCTACGCAACAGACAAATAGACGGGTGGATGAAAACATGACCTCCTTCCAATTTTGCTGATAGGGGTAAAACAGACCAAACATTTGGATACAGCCTAATACTATCAAATTGAGAATGTTCAGGGTATCTTTTTTTAGTTCGGTGTATGGATAAGGTGTGTGAGGGTGTATAAAAACAAACATACCCCTGATCCAGAGAGAAGCCACTGTGGATGTCCTGATGGGATCAGCAGAGCACTGACAAACCTGACAGAAGTGGGGAGAAAAGGGGGAGAGCTTATGACATATCAAACTTGATTTCTTCAGGGAGACCTGACTGAGCAAACATGCCTCGCATTCATCCAGTGCCATATATCCACACACTGAAGCTGCTTGGTACAAAAACAGTCTACTCTTGGACACTAGAGGAGATTCAGTGGAGCAGTTGGGTTTTAGCGGCCCTTCATAACACTTGTTGCAGAAGAAAGCAGCCTGGCTGGACCCAAATGTCAACACTCAGGAATAGCAGGCTCAGCCCTTGCAGACTTCAGTGTTAAGTGCAGTGACGTTAACTGTAGCAATTTGCATCATTATGTCAAGTCCACAAGGGCTCCAGGCTGTGAGGACACAAGAACTGCTAATTGGGAAGCACTTCAGACAACCCCGTGAAAACCTGCTCATATTTTTCCCTCAGTTCATTGAAAATCATTTGGTCATTGGATCCGGCACATTATAACATAGCCCACAAATCTCATATCAACAATAACTGATTAGGCCTTTTGTGCATGCGTGCGATATCAGCCTTAACTTAATCAATACACCTATGTGTAAAATGAAAATAATAATTAAAAAAAAACGTATATCAATAAGGATTTTCACCGTATGAATTGATTGATTGTAAAGCACTCTGTAACTTGGTTTTGAAAGGTGCTATATGAATAAAGTTATTATTAGTATTATCGTAAAGAAAAAGAAAACACTGTCACTGTCAGTGTTGTAAATTAAAGTTTTTTTCCTAAACCTGCATCCTTATCCTCTTCAGATTTCCCAGAATTAATTTCAATAATACCCTGCACCAATAATACCCTGCGCCATTAAGAACAAGCCTTTGAGTTTTCTCAGATGAGAAAAGCCAGAGACTGGCCCTCTACTCAAAATGTAACATGTCTTTTTGCTGTATTGCATTCAGGTCTATTAAGGACACTGTCAGTGAGGAAACTGGTCCATCTGTCTCTAGAATGCATTTGTCCCTGTTGGATTGTTCAACACTGATGCAAAATGGTGAGTCTAGAAAGAGGCCCTTGCTCTATGATTTTGAGGCAAATACACCAAAACCTGATGTTCACCATGAAGGCTTTTATATGGCAAAAAAAAAGAAAAGAAAAAAGAAAAAAAAACCTGCTATCACACTCCACTGTCTCTGCATTGCAAATATCTCATTTGGGCACTAAACTACAAGAGCAAAAAGCATCCAACACCACACAGGACAAGAAAAGCAGACACCAGTAACTGTTTTCAATAGCACTGCATTGTTTTAGCATGGATTTTTCCCTTTACGTTCAATCACTCACTCTCGATGTCCCAGGCAGAAGGACTGGATGTTGTAAGGCGACTTGTGGTGACTGACTCTGATCTTTTCATCGCGGTCTGCTGTGATGATGTACTTGTCGTTTGGTGTCATGGTCTGGAAGACAGCAGGGAGTAGTTACTCAAATGTACTGGCTTGTACACTACTTTAGTTGGTACTACACAAATATGTTTTATCAAGACTGGCTTCTTAGGACAAGAAGACACACACACACACACACACACACACACACACACACACACACACACACACACACACACACACACACAAATTCCTAATGTTGACACAGCCCAGGGGTCAGCACCATTAAATATTTTAGGATTGCTTAATGTAATATAATACAAGCTGATATTTTTCTATTATCTGTCAGTACAATTATATGATGCAGAAATACCCTTTATTGCCAAAAGTATTCACTCAAATATCCAAATCATTGAATTCAGGTGTTCCAATCACTTCCATGGCCACAGGTGTATAAAATCAAGCACCTAGGCATGCAGACTACTTCTACAAACATTTGTGAAAGAATGGGTCGCTCTCAGGAGCTCAGTGAATTCCAGCATGGTACCATGATAGGATGCCACCTGTGCAATAACTCCAGTCATGAAATTTCCTCACTAATAAATATTCCACAATCAACTGTTAGTGGTACTATAACAAAGTGGAAGTGATTGGGAATGGCAGCAACTCAGCCATGAAGTGGTAGTCCACGTAAAATCACAGAACAGGGTCAGTGGATGCTGAGGCACATTGTGCGCAGAGGTGGCCAACTTTCTGCAGAGTCAACAGCTACAGACCTCCAAACTTCATGTGATCTTCAGATTAGCTCAAGAGCAGTGTGTAGAGAGCTTCATGGAATGGGTTTCCATGGCCGAGCAGCTGCATCCAAGCGTTACATCACCAAGCGCAATGCTAAGCATCAGATCCAGCGGTGTAAAGCACGCTGCCACTGGACTCTAGAGCAGTGGAGACGTGTTCTCTGGAGTGATGAATCACGTTTCTCCATCTGGCAATCTGATGGACGAGTCTGGGTTTGGTGGTTGCCAGGAGAATGGTACTTGTCTGACTGCATTGTGCCAAGTGTAAAGTTTGGTGAAGGGGGGATTATGGTGTGGGGTTGTTTTTCGGGAGTTGGGCTCGGCCCCTTAGTTCCAGTGAAACTAAGGGGCACTCTTAATGCTTCAGCATACAAAGACATTTTGGACAATTTTATGCTCCGAGCTTTGTGGGAACAGTTTGGAGCGGGCCCCTTCCTGTTCCAACATGTCTGCGCACCAGTGCACAAAGCAAGGTCCAGAAAGACATGAATGAGCAAGTTTGGTGTGGAAGAACTTGACTGGCCTGCACAGAGTCCTGACCTTAACCCGATAGAACACCTTTGGGATGAATTAGAGCGGAGACTGAGAGCCAGGCCTTCTCGACCAACATCAGTGTGTGACCTCACCAATGCGCTTTTGGAAGAATGGTCAGAAATTCCCATAAACACAGCCTTCCTAGAAAAGTTGAAGCTGTTATAGCTGCAAAGGGTGGGCCGACATCATATTAAATCCTGTGGTTTAAGAATGGGATGTCACTCACATTCATATGCGTGTGAAGGCAGACGAGCGAATACTTTTGGCAATATAGTGTATATAGGAAATACAGTTCTCTTGTCTACAGTAATGATGAAAAGCATATGCCAATTAAAATCTATTAAAATGCAATCTGACACATACATTTTGGGGGGTGTCATGCATATGCAGCTTAGAACTCCTTACTATGGCCAGCAGCATGGATAGATGTCCCAGCTTCAGCTCCCCCTCTTTGTATGGTTCCACCACAGAGAAGGAGTAGACGTCTCCTGACTTGTCTGCCACCAGCACCTCCTCTTCCGCCTGACTGAACACCAGAGAGGTGCACCTCCTCACCACCCACCTGGCAAACCAGCACAAACACACACAGCTTTATAAATATAGCTGCACATCATCTCAATGACTAGCAGGTAAAACACTCCAACTATGAACTCTTTGCTTTGGATATATGGTGGGCAGTGCAGTACAATGTTTTTCTTTAAATAATGACAGCCATTACATAAGTCCCTCCACTCTCTATTTGTCTTGCTCTAGGAGATTTTCCAAACAATTCCCTTTCAGTGTAGAATAACAGCTGAGCTTTTCTGAATGTACTAAATGCAAAAGAATATAAAATGTAAAATTCTCTGACTTTACTTTGTCGAAAATGTTGAATTTCTGTGACCAATATAAACATGACATTTATTTCCTTGACCAAAATTTTAAACACACTTAAAATTCACTTTGCAAGCATTCAAAGCTTTATTTTTAGCAAAGTGAACTTAACATGAATGAAGCAGAAAAGATTTATTAGGTTTTATGCTTAGCTAATTGCTTGAGTCTAAAAAAATTTCTATGATATTACATGCATTGTCCCAAGAATTCACTATATTCCCCCAACATTCCTTGTTTGGAATAGACATAAGCTTGACAAGCAGAGATCTCAGAATCTGATGAAGTAAATGTTGAACTGTTGGACTGATCATCTTATTGATCCTTGGCAGATACACTTCAGCTAATTTGAGATATGAGGCACTAAAAATACACTACTACCAAGGTGGGGAAATTAACACCTGCAGGAAAATGTCAGTTCATCTTAGCAAGGGTAAAACATATCTGGTTACATACTCCTGCTAATTTGGCATATACGCAAACATCACTTGGAACTCCCTTTCTGCTTGCAAAGACTAAAGCCTCTTTCACATATACTTCCCAGTAAATTACTGCAAGCACCTTTCAGGCACTGCCAGTGATTTTCACTATTCACACATGCACCTACATTTTGTACCTTTTCACATATACCTTGGCAATGCTGGAATAGATGGGGCGAGGGACTTAAGACTTGGCTGTCTCATTACGCCACGCTCATGTCAAATTCTCATACACAACAGCGTCTCTTACTGTTCCAGATGCCCATTAATTTCATTCTCTGCACAGACAGAGAGGAGCTCCCTTATTTCTGAACCTGTCCAGTTTCCAGTCTTCATGAAAAAAAAGAAGATTGTGAAATGCAGTTATGAAAATCACCTGTGAGGCAAGGCAACCATACACAAAGTTGTGGATTCAAATACGTCATTGATGGAGTCTGGTGACTGGCTCGCTTGCTCCACATGACAGTATTTTAACCTTTACATGCCCTTCCCTGCAGTGTTACTGCTTTCATTCAAACAAAGCCTTACCGCCATTTTCTTTGTCATGTTACCTGGTCTTGAGGTGGGAAATTGGCAGTACAGGTGTCCCTGCATATCGATCCCTGCTCTCACTTAGGCATCACGCCATGCAGTAAGTGTTGTGAACAAGTCAGGGAAAGACTGCATTTGTGCAATGGGCTTTAAAAAATTGTAATGGCAGCTGGTCAAGTTTGAGAAGTATTAGATGTTGTAGCTGGTGGACACAACTTGATTTTTCCCCCTTCAGGTACCTTGTACTTATACACTGCCATGATGGCTGACAGCGGAAGAGAACCAGTCGCTTGGTGTCATCGGTCAGTGCCACCAGATTCCCAGATGGAGACACAGCGAAGGCCAGGATTTTGTCATTTCCTGCTTCCTCTGTAGCACCACCATCACTTAAAAAGAAGATATAAGAAGACACAACTTTTAGTCTTCAAGGTATGGTAGACAATCATTGTAGTCATCAGTGTTTACCCGTCTATCTGAAAATTTATCTTGTGCTCAAAACTACCAACACTTATGTCACACTTACTAGTTATGAAACTTAGGCTAGTTAAATTGATTTTATCCTTTAAATCTTTGCTTGACACTCTTCTTGTGGGCTGGCTTTTATGTGGTATGGTATATATTAATTTGTTTTTCAGTCTTTTATTTGTTGTTGTTTCCCCTGTGATCATTTTTTATTCAATTTTGTTTTATTCTGTTTTTCATGTGTAGGCTGTTTTTGAATATACGCTACATATGGAAATCTTATTATTATTACTACTAGTCATTGACCAGAGATAGCCTGCAGTTACACCACCAGAAACAGAGCAGCTAGTTTTCCAAAGGCAATGTGTCACCCTCATGAAAATGTTAAAACCCAAGCATTTATCTAACAGACACCTGGGCTCTCAGGAAAAGAGCAGAAACTATTTAGGCAACTTTTACCTTTTGTTGTCACTCCCTGTGTTCTTCGGCTTCTTTTCAGCTGTGGTGCAGTCGAACACAAATGCTTCTCTGAAACAACAAGCAAAGATAAGCTAATTTGTTTGATCACAGTTCCTGCAGTGTCAGTTCTCACATCTTAATTTCTTTTGATTTAACTTGTCATATCCAGTCACATACATATGGATATCTCGACAGTTCAGCCAAAAAGCCGTGCTTTCCCTAATGTTTATGCAATATTCAAACTCAAAGACCTGAAAATTACTCTTGCTTTCCCAGACTTTGCAGTCCTGTAGAAACCCTGTTTGTCTCTGCTGCCTAGCTAACACAGCTAGCTTATGTCAACAATCCAAAACCGCATGGGAAGAAAAAAAAATATCCTATAAACCAGTTCAGTCAACAACCTCAGTCCTCACCGACCTCGCTTGTTTGGTGTGAACTGCTATGAGTTTCGTGTCGCAGGTAGAAATAAACCATTCTCCACATGAACCAACAGCAACCATGGTTACTTCATTAGCCCTGTAGTGTGTACACTGCGACAGTCGCTCACATGGGCAGCGGGTTACGATTTTGGCGCATGTAATCCACGTCATCGCACATCCCAAAAGTACAGAATGTACACAGAGAGCAGATGAGCCTCTGGTAGAGAATACAAATGAATTTGTCATTTCGTGGAGATTTGTGTACGTTTCCGATGAACAATATGATAAAAATACGGAGTTGAGAGTTGTATACGAGCCATGAAAAAAGCCATGTTATTAGACTTATACTCAAAATATTTAATAAGAGAGCTAGCGGCAATAAACGTGCATGCACGAGTAAAAAACACAACCTATATTCATGATGTGTTTCCAGAAAATCCGTAGATTAAGAAAACATATTGCTTATGTTAATGTGTTGAGAAAATGGTATGAACACATCCAATACAACCAGGGTCTGTGTCAGAAAGGGGGCGTTTCTGTCACTTGTGTATGTTGCTTTGTTACATAAAGGTTAGAAACTGGTCAATGCCCTTGGTGTGAGCTGGTCTGGGAGCACTGGCCACCAGTAAAGATCACACTCGATCCTGAATTATCCGAAGGTAATATCCACTATCTGCGTTTAATTACTTTCTGCTGATGCAGCCATCTGCCTGCACTTATTCCATCTCATTGAAATGGTGGTGTATTTTCATTGCTGCCGGCTTAATTTGTATTGCACTCTTCTTACAGACAAATTTGCGGAGAACACATGATTACGAATCATTGAAAATGTGATTTCCTAATTTTATGGTTTGATATTTATTGATGCAGAAACATCTGGTGTGGTGTTATTGCACAGAAAGATGGCGTCTTCCCTGCTGAGGATAGGACGACTGTGCTCTGTCAAGGTAATGAAATGTCACCAAGAGACTGAACGGGTTTCTTTTTGAAACCCCCTGCCGATTTGAGGACATTTGCCACTACGAGTCAGCCCAGTCTGGACTTTATATACCACTTGTTTTCTATCCTTTTTCGTGGCATCTTCTGAGCTAGCATGCTAACCAGCCATTCACTGGCAATGTAGACGATGTTGTAACAGCCTATGAACTACGAGTTATCTCAATTTATTCAAGTTCCTACATGCGGTTCATGGTTTAGTTGAAGTTTTTTTTTTATGGCAACATAAATAGCTGAACTTATCAACTTGAATTTTCATAAGCTCGTAGCAGTTTTTGCGTGTTGCTAGCTAACAGTTCAGCTTCATTCAAACAGGTTTGAACCAGCCAGACAGGCCCGTGCGTGCACGAGGCACACCGAGTTTAAAATCCCTAACTGCCCAAAAGTTAACTCCAGAAAGCCCTGCCTGCCTTTATGCATGGAGAGCAAAGGAAGTTTACCCACATATTAGTCTGTAAGCTGTATTCAGACTGCATGTAAAGCCACCAGATGGTGTGAGCGGGAGCAGGCAGGTGGGTGTGTTATTTAAAGTCTCATAATCCCTCATAAGTAATATTACTGATGTAACTTAATATTACTGATGTAACTTAACATTACTGATGTAACTGAGGCAAAAAGACTGTTGACGGTTTAAATCACAGCAGAAAAAAAATAAACACTTTTTGCCATTGTATCATATTGTACATCTAACTGACTAGACAATATTTACCGAATCTTACTTTTTAAAATTAAGTATTACAGTTAAATCATTTTTACTCACTTTTTTTTTTTTTTTTTTTTTTAGCATTTTACCAGGAGGTTAGCATAACTCTTTCAACCTATGAAAGCATTACAGATATTTGAAAATCCCTCCCCTCTGCCCCGCCCACCTAGTAATCTCCACTGAACTGATTTCCTATTGGTTTACACTTTCGCATGCGCTCTATCACTGAAGCCTGGAATATACTTGCTGCATGACCTAACGTACGCGTACACAGTGCGCTCCGTGAGTGCATTCACTTGCTGCAGCACAACGCGCCCAAAACGCATGATACTGGAGGTCTCCACTAGGGGCAGACAGCAGCAGATCGGATCGGACCCGAAAGCGCGAAGAAGCCGGGAGGCGTTGCCTGGATACCGCATTCCGGTATTGTAAACAAACATGGATTTGCTTGAAGAGGAAGAAATAATCATTTTGCTCCTGTTAAAATTGCGGCAGAAGCGCAAACAACGTCGCCGTCGGAGGTGGTACGTGCGGCCCCTCAACCAAACCCGCAGAGCAAACGGGGAATTTGTTTCCCTCGTCCTGCCGATGCGCGCAATTGACGAGGAGAAACACCGGGAGTATTTCCGTATGTCGGCCGGTGCTTTTGACGAGCTGTTATCCCTTATCGGCCCGTACATTCAGCACTCCGACACACACATCAAGCCAGTAACATCGGCAGAGAGGCTTGCTGTCACCCTCCGTTTCCTGGCCTCTGGGATGAGCTACAGAGCACTCTCAGCCAGTTACAAACTGGGATCTGCTACTGTTGGCAAAATCGTTCAGGAGGTCTGCAAGGCAATATGGACCGCTCTGAGGGATGTCTACGTGGCCTATCCAAGTGCTGAGCAATGGAGAGCGATCCAGGAGGACTTCCTCTGCATGTGGCACTACCCTAATTGCGTGGGAGCAATTGACGGAAAGCACGTCAGAATCCGTGCTCCAGCCAACAGTGGAAGTGCTTTTTTTAATTACAAAGGGTACTTCAGCTTTGTCCTGATGGCTGTCTGCGACGCCCGGTACAGGTTCACTGTTGTGGACATTGGTGCCTATGGTCGCGACAGTGATGCTGGCGTGTTTGCCAGGTCCGACTTTGGCTCACGGGTAATTCAAGGGAACCTGTCTTTGCCACCTCCAGCTCTTCTACCCAGGAGTGATGTACTCTGCCCCCCTGTGTTTGTAGCGGACGAGGCTTTCCCACTGAAAGTGAATCTGATGCGACCTTACCCAGGTGAGTTTGTCATGTCTTAACAATAGCATCTTGACATTTGTCATATCTAGCCAACAGCCTACATTAGGGGTGGGCAACCATGTGCCAAGGAGAGCCAAGAGGCTGCAGGTTTTCTTTCCAACCAAAAACTGCACCAGCTGATTTCACTGACTAGTCACTGCTCTCTGCTTGAAGGTGAGGTAATCAGTGAAATCAGCTGGTGCAGTTTTTGGTTGGAAAGAAAACCTGCAGCCTCTCGGCTCTCCATGGCACATGGTTGCCCACCCCTGGCCTATATTCATCTTTTTTTTTTTTATTTTAGTTGACCTGTCTGTTACATGTGGTCGTTATCTATTTGCAGGTACCAATCTCTCCGCTGACCAACAAACCTACAGTCTCCAGCGGACCTACAACTACCGTCACTCCAGTGCCAGACGTGTGGTTGAGAACGCCTTCGGCATCCTTGCTGCCAGGTGGAGGGTTTTTGGGAAGGCCATGGAGTGCTCCCTGGAGACTGCAGAGGATGTAACAAAGGCATGTGTTGCCCTCCACAACTACCTCTGTTCGTCTAGCCAAGCCGAGCGGGCAAGGTACATCCCTCGCAACTTTGTGGACACTGACAGCGCACCTGGAGAGTGGAGAGAAGTTGTCGCGGGAGACACCAACCTTTTCCGCACCGGACGCCTCTCAGCCGACCGTGCCACTCACCTTGGATGTGAGGTGCGGCGCCGTCTTGCAAACTACTTCCAGACCCCGGCTGGTAGAGTTGCTTATCAGGACATTGTCCTCCAACGTGGCACACTCCCCTCACCCTCAGTATAATGTGTGTGTGTGTGTGAGAGAGAGAGAGAGAGAGAGAGAGAGAGAGAGAGAGAGAGAGAGAGAGAGAGAGAGAGAGAGAGAGAGAGAGAGAGAGAGAGAGAGAGAGAGGAGAGAGAGAGAGAGAGAGAGAGAGAGAGAGAGAGGAGAGAGAGAGAGAGAGAGAGAGAGAGAGAGAGAGAGAGAGGAGAGAGAGAGGAGAGAGAGAGAGAGAGAGAGAGAGAGAGAGAGAGAGAGAGAGAGAGAGAGAGAGAGAGAGAGAGAGAGAGAGACCCCCCCCCCCCCCCCTGTTTGGACTTTGCTTAGAGCATAACAATGTTGAAGGTAGCTTAAATACCACCCTGTCTTGTGTGTTCAAGTGTGTCAACTGATTTATGGAAATGGAGTTGGAAATTTTAGGCTATATGAATCTAAAATTGATTTTGTTCATAAGAGTACTTCTAAATGTAATGGGGAACTCTGTTCAATTTTATTTCTTGTGACTTGTTTTCAATAACAGCATGTTATGCTGCTGTTGTGACTTTGTGATAATTGTGTGCGTAATGTCTTCAGTGTGTGTTAAAGTGGATGCTCTTCCTAATGGACTCTTTCACACACACCCACTGTGGGGGTGTGTGAAAGAGAGAGGGAGAGAGAGAATGTGTGTGTGAAAGAGTGTGTGTGAGAGAGAGTGTGTGTGGGGGCCCCACACACACTCTCTCTCACTGACACACACACAGAGAGAGTGTGAGTGTGAGAGAACACAAACAATTGTTATGAATAAAAAATAACATTTATCAAATATTTGATCGATTGCTCATTCCAACAATGAACATTAACAAACAAACAATATAATATATTTAACAACACAATATATGTAAACAATATATTAGCAAACAATTTGAACAATATAACTAAAATGTAACACCAATGAAATGTCTACAATTGTAAACAAAGGAATTCAGTGCAACAAGAACAGAACAGAAAACAGAACATTATGGTTCATAGACTTGCATGAGTTGTTTTATTTCCTTCATCAGTCTTTTCGCAGAATCCTGTGGCAAGTCTTGCAGGAAGCTGCCCACATATCTCCCAAAGTTTGTGTACAGGTTCTGACCTGCTTGCCTCTCCTCCCTGATCTCCTCAAGCCTATTAAGTAGGGCGGCCTCAACTGCATCCATCTCCGGGGCTCGCTTCCTCTTCCTACCTGCTGCTCTGGAGGGCATAGATGGTGCAGATGGTGGTTGTGGTAGTGTGGTTGGTGGTGAGGTAGAGTGTTGAGGGGTAGGGTGGGATGAGGGTTGAGGGGAGGGCATAGATGGTGCGAAGTGGCCGGGTGAGATGGGGCCAGGTGACACTGGGCCAGGTGAGACGGGGCCGGGTGAGACGGGGCCAGGTGACACTGGGCCAGGTGAGACGGGGCCAGGTGACACTGGGCCAGGTGAGACGGGGCCAGGTGAGACGGGGCCAGGAGAGATGGGGCTGGGTGAGACGGGGCCAGGAGAGACAGGGCTGGGTGAAGGAGGCTCTTCATCAGACATCTAGAAAACACATTGAATTGAAATATTACAATATTTGGTACAGCTGGCACGTTCTCCCCATCCACAACTCTGTAACAAAAGCATATCTAAATACTGGACATATGAAAATTTTGGGTTGAGATCAAAATTAGGTAGCTAAGTTTATTAGTATAGTCGTTACAAGCATGTCAGATGTAAACTACTAAAGATTAGAAGTTGGTTGCGGGCCAGACCTGCGTATGGACAAATCTGACCTTCCATACTATACACAATACATAGCTTAATCAGAAACTCTGATAAGTGCCTTTGTCTATCAAACTACTCAGTAGTTTGGCGGGCATCTACAGGTGCCCTCCAAAAAATTAAAATGAATTTTGCATGAATTACTGCACCAATGTGCAGCTATGGGTTTTTTTTCTATTGGGTTCAGGTCAGGTGAGTTTACTGTTAACTTTTTTAACTGAATTACCGAGAAAAACAAATTAACTTTTTCCACGATATTCCAACTTTTTGGCGGGCGCCTGATATGTGTAACCACACTCGACTGCCACTAACCACTCTTGTAACCAAACCACTCTCTCTCTACCTAAAGACAATAAAAGCTCATGGTCTTCTCTTACTTACCATACTCCGAGGGAAATTAGTGTCAGTGTTGCGGTGCGAAACATAGCTTTGCAGCCAGCTGAGGCGTTTCAGCACCGCCGGGCAGAAGATCTCTTCAGCTCCGTCTCCACTCCGCTTCTCCAACATTTTCCTCCGGGCGCGGACATACCGATCACGGATCGCCTTCCACTTTTTGTGGCAGGTCTCGGCGTCGACCCCCAAAACCCCCGCGATTTGTCGCCAACTATTTTGGCACGCATGTTTGTCGCTGTGCAATGGCGAAGTATTATCAAATAAGTGCGTGTAGTTTCGGACCAGGTCCGATAATCTTTCCTCAAAACTTTCTGCCATTGCCTTCTGATGACACTTGACCCTCTGACCTCACCGTCACTGTCACTGTGTATTCGTTCGCACGAGCGCCTCTAGCGGTTATGTCAATACTGCATCTCGCGCACGCGTCACGTTACCTTGCGTCGAGATGAGCGACCTCTACGCCCAGGAACGTAGAATACGCGTCGCAGCCATGACGCGTAAGCGCACGCGTCGTGAGCAGCAAGTATATTCCAGGCTTTATGCTCCACCCTGATACTGTGTTTCAGTAACAAATAGGCTACAGAGTAACATACCATCAAAATGCTCTCATCATATTGTGACTTTTAAAGGGAAATTAAGTAATCCATCACCTTTATTGACCCCTTGTGGTGGCCAGTAAAAATTCAACATCCTGCAGATAAGGGCTGGGACTACATGCTTATCTTACGATTTAATACTGTGACGATAGTTGTGTCAATTTGATACGTATTGTGATTTTTAAGTATTACAATTCTGTAAGTATTGCAATTCAATATTAGGATTTATTACAATTTTTTTTTTTAAATTTTTCTCTAGTTTGTGGTTGTAAAGTTTTATGAAGCTGTGATTATCTTAAGGGTCACAATGGGTCATTTTATACCGTGATGTCAAGTCCCAAAAAAAAATGCTCTCAATACAATGAAATGGCTACTATGCGAGCTAATATCATCACACATGAATAAACCCATACATTGGGTTTGACTGGAAAGCTGAAAGTAATTTAGAACTCCAAGGCTGTTTAGGCCCCAGTATGCACAAATACACAATTTTTATTCAGATATCATGAGATGTGAGGGCAAGGGACCCCCTTGAAAATGCCAGTTTTTCCCTAGCCAAAATCTACCCAAATTTTGGAGCAATATATAGTCCTGCTTTATATATCAATGGATTCTGTAGGAAGTCTAGTTTCAATCACAAATCGATTCAGATATTTAAAAATGGCAATACTTAAGTGAATCATTTTTTTTTCTCCCAACCTCTACTCCCGATGTATTATGGTGATTTTTACACTATGGGTCAGGGAGCTGGCGCACTCTTAGCAGAGCTCCTGTTGCAGCTGCATCCTTTAGCACAAAATCTGGGGGATCAAAGAAGTCTTCAAAAAAGAACAACTCAGGTAGGTGTCAAAAAGTCTCTGAAACTTTCACAACAAGTCTTAAGTCTTTGGCCACACAGCCTATATCAGTTATACAATGAGGCTCAAATTGTGGTACAAGCATCATTAATCTGGTTGAAGAATAAATGTGAAAAGTATTGTATTGAAGCCTGGTAACTCACAAAAATGCACCATCCAAGAAAATCAGTCCACTTCCTCCTTCACCTGTTTGGAGGAATTCATTCTACTACTAGACTACTCGCCAAGGAAGTTTGGGGGGCTGAAAATTGTCGAAGGAAATGAACCAGACTAAAACATAAGTTTGTCGATTGCACAACGCTAACAAACAATGAAAAGGCCAGTGTAAAGCTGACATCTCTGTTTCTAGATATTGTGTAGAGTTTAATGTTACTGGAAGTATGAGAGGATGGCAAAGGTCATGAGTCATATTCAAACCCATAACATTGTGAGTGCTCCATGACCCTTTGACCCACCAGAAATATCTGGAACACTGTTTTTATCTTGTATGAACGTAAAACATTACTAAATACCATTATTTGAGGACGCAAGTTGACTAAGAACATATAACTTGCAGCAGCTGCTTGGGTGTGGCTTTAGACTAAGAGGCTAGTTGCACAAACACAAAGCCTATTAAATCTGTTGGTACTTCACCAGGTGCTTTTGTGACGTCCCGCTTTTGCTCTTGAACACCCAAGAATCAGATGGATTTGTTCATGGCTTTGGGTGTTTGTGGATTTGTTTTTGCCTCAGCTACCATGAGAGCATTGCGTAATCGCTGCTAAAAATGACTTTGGACTGTTTTCTGAAGCTTAATACACTGTCAAAAGAATACTTGTAGTGATGGAGGGATGAGTACTGACTGTTGCCAGTAAGTGTTAGTTTAAAGAATGAGTTTCTTGAATAAATTATGCCATAAAATTTTCAAGTATTGTATAAATATAATTCAGTCCTGATTGTGCCACAATTTTGCCACCAGCATAAGGTTTAATTCATAGAATGTTGTTTTTTAATCCCAGGCTTTCCCTCCACAGCTTTTGAAGATAATGATTTCACTCACTAACCTCTCCACAGCTGACCAGTGTCAGGTTTTACAGCATATGCAATAAAATTCACCCAAACAGCCCCTTTTTTCAGGTCAGGTCCCTTATGATATATAAAAAATAGCTAAGTAACATGAGTGCTTCTTTTATTTATAAACTGTCACTCATTTTAATTTTCCATGTCTTTTGAATCAGTGCTACTTTGTAAGGTTATTTTATGGTTATTGTATTTTTATTTTATTTTTTTATTTAACTAAAGCGCATTTCTCTATATTACCATTTGCCATATCCTTTTAATGGCATTATTCATAACTTGTGTTTAAAAAAATAAAATAAAAAAATAAATAAAAATCTTTTGGCTGTAATCTGTTACGTAAACAACAGAAACCAAAGCATATATTCAATTATTACTTTGGGATAGCAGTCTGTGTAAACCACAAAAGGGCTTTGTGAAATCTAGGGGTTCGTAATGGCCATATTATCATCCAACCTTCTTATGAAAAATTAATGCATCTTGTCTGCTTACCCTCCTCCGTCCCAGAAAAAAGCCAGCCTAAAACGTACTTCGATATAGAGAAACTTGTCCAGCACAGAACATATGTGGAATTCCCCAAGAAAGAAGTTTCTTCAGCTGCAGCCATTGCAGCAGCAGAGGCTGCAGCTGCTCCTAAACCTGCAGCAGAGCCAGTTGCTGCTGCTGCAGCTGAGGCTGTAGTCACCACCCCTGCCGTGGAAGCTGCTGCCCCAGCAGCTGAAGCCACTCCCGTTGTAGAAGCAGTTTCTGAAGCTGCCCCAGCAGTGGAAGCCACACCTGTTGTTGAAGCTGCTCCTATTGTAGAAGCGGTTTCTGAAACGGCCTCAGCAGTGGAAGCCACTCCTGTTGTCGAAGCTGTTGCCGAAGCTGCTTCCCCTCTTGCTGAGGCCTCTGCTCCTGCACCTGAACCCGTTGCTGCTGAAGCTGCCCCTGAAACACCTGTAGCTGAAACTCCTGCTCCAGTTGCTGAAGCCCCTGTTGAAGCTGCTGCTGCCCCAGAAGTATCAGTGGAAGGCCCTGCTGTTGAAGCTGTACCAGCCCCTGAAGCATCTCCTGCTGAGGTTCCTGCAGCTGAAGCTGCCCCTGAAGCTCCATTGGCTGAGGCCGCACCTGCTGCTGAAGCTCCTATTGAAGCTGCTCCTGAGGCCCCTGCCGCAGAAGCTGCCCCAGTTGTGGAAGCTGCTCCTGAAAGTGCACCTGCTGAAACCCCTGCAGAGGTTGTAGAGCCTGTGGCTGAAGCTGCTCCTGCTGAAGCCCCTGCTGAAGTTGTAGAGCCTGTGGCTGAAGCTGCTCCCGCTGAAACCCCTGCTGAAGTTGTAGAGCCTGTGGCTGAAGCTGCTCCTGCTGAAGCCCCTGCTGAAGTTGTAGAGCCTGTGGCTGAAGCTGCTCCTGCTGAAGCCCCTGTTGAAGTTGTTGTGGAGCCTGTGGCCGAAGCTGCTCCTGCAGAAGCCGCAGCAGAGCCGGTGGCTGCTGAGGCTGCAGCTGAAGCGGCTGCCCCTGTGGAGAGCGCTGAGGAGCTGGTAGACCCTGCTCCAGTTGTAGCTGAAGCTGCAGGAGAGGAGCTGCACGCAGAAGCCCCAGCTGAACCTGAGCCGGTTGAACCGTCTGAGGGTACACACCACACCTCCCCCCACCCTAAAACCCTTCTTTCCTCTGTGGACCCTGCAGCCTACCAGAAGTCATTTTCAGTACCATTTAATCTGTTTTTTTTCTTTTGTAAGGATAAATGTAAAGATAAATTGTAAAGACACCTTCTATCACATCACTTTTTGTTCTTGCTTTGCACAGCTTATTTCTAATAGTCCCTACGTATAGATTTGTTAAGTAATTGTATAACCAATTTACCAATCATCCCTCAAACAACTTCATCCCTTCCACATGCTTCATGCATGACTCAAGTGACACACACCCTGCTCCTTCTACCTGGGTCCCTGAAATTGTCTTCACAATCGAGCACTCATTGTCTAACATCACTCTGCTACTTTGCCTATCATAACACGTGATGCATGTCCTCACTGCATCCACCTGCATAGCATTTGAATGTCTGGAGCTGGATCTGCTTGGCTTGATTTCTTTTTGGTAATTTTTCATTTACATTAAGTTATGTTTCTGTCCTCTTTTCTCACTAATGCCTAACACCTAACTGCACTCACTTTTTATTTCTTCATTTAATTATATATATTTTTTATTTGTTCCGGCATATAAATCAATGTGCTTCTTGTCTTTCCCCCATAACCTTTCTTTTGTTGTTCTGGATAAAGTGACATGTAATCTTTTGTTTCAGTACAAAAGAAACTATTTTATTCTTTGTCCTCTTTTTTTCTCAAAATATTCCAACAAGATAAGCGATCCTCAATGCTCCCCGTCACCCATGTTCTTATGTTACCATTTCACTGAGCTGTCTGTTTTGATTTTTGTATTGGTGACTGTTTGAGGTTAAGGGTAATGTTAAAGGTACTGTGTGCACTGTTAAAGGATAATGTTATGGTTGGAGCCCTCACCTGTTGCCCCACCTCTCAAAGGCTGATGGGGTTTTTGCATAACCTTCCTTTCTTCCCTCCTTTCCTCTCACACTTTGTCTCACACTTATTTGGGAGTCGCATGGTAAAAGTAATAAGTATGATCCCTGTATGTCTGTTGGGGTTGTTTGGTGTATTTTTGATGACTGTGTACCTGTAAACTTTCCTTCCCTTTTTCATGGTAAAAGCACTTAGTGAGATGGCACTCTGGTTGCTGTGTGTGGGGAGATTTTGGATTTGTTTGGAAGTCACTGTCAAAATAGTGCCTACCTAGCTCTTACATTACAGTGATGCTATAAATGCATAGCCAAGCATGACCTATCACAGCAACCTTTAACCTGTCAACTGACCTAACCTTTCACATTTTTTTTCCGTATCTTACCCCTGTAGCTGCCTACTATGTCTACAAGTCCAATGCGCTGTTTTATGTATGAGGGCTACAGTTTAAAAAGAAAAAAAAGAAAAAATGTTGGTTTTGTTGTTCTAGCCAAATGGACAGATGATATCCAAACACATGGTCATGGATTTTGCATTTTTCTTTCTCTTTTTTCTTCTTTTTTTTTTTTTTTTTGGAAATAGAAAATAATTGTCTTTTTTTCCTGTGACTCTCAGCTCATTTGGACCCGATTCAGAAGCTGTTCCTGGATTCCATACGCACGTACTCCACAAAGAGCCAGTAAGTCACATTTGTAATGTTAGTGATTATGCACAGTAAACATAGTGCATAATTAATGGTTTAAGAGGGTAGTATGCAACTTTTCCCTTTCCCCTGAGCTTCAAAGATAGAAAAAGCACACTATACTACTTATACCACAATGGCACCTATATATTCTGCACCTGCTGGTTGCAGTGCTTAATTGAGGATACATGAGACTTGGAGTGGTATTTTGAAACCCAAGATACCATCATTTTATGGCTGTATCACTACATGAAATAGTAAATATCTAGATGTCTTGTGCATCATTTTATATTTGTTTCTCAGGAATTCAGCAGGACATGTTTGATATCTTTGGAAACCTTGGGATCTCCACTGGAATTTAAATTAAAGTTCTGTACTAATCTTACTTGAATGTGAAAAATCTTTCACTCTGCCCCTGTAACTAATTTGCACAATGGTGCTCCACCAGTCCTGACAGCTCTGACATCTGACCCATGTTTCCTTTCTGTAGCACTGCTGGTGGACCAGTTGATGCAGGTGCTGACTACCAGAAGGCCCTGGCAGAGGAGATTGCAAAGCTCCAGAGGCTCTATGGTGGTGGTGACCTCACATCTTTCCCAGAGTTCAAATTCACAGGTGAGATGACTTGGATGTACCATAGCTTGTTAATGGGCTGTCACTGCAGAAAAAAAGAAACTGCACAATAATGAAAGTGCACTTGACATTGAAAGGCTGCAGACCCAACTCTTTTTTGCATGACTTCAGTGTAACTAAACAACAACGGCAAAATACACTGGAGTGTGAATCATGTTTGATCACCAGGTTTCATCAGGTTCAGTTTTGTAAGTGTGTGTGTGTGTATGTGTGTGTGTGTGTGTGTGTGTGTGTGTGTTTGTTAAAATGATTGATTGTGAAGCAGAATCTTCAAAAACAAATAAAAAAATAAACTCTTAAACAAGTTTTTAGCATGGTTTTTGAAGTGATAATCTGTAATTTCCACATTTTTATTTATTTTGTTGATGCTAATGGTTTCTCGTTTTGTGTTTCCGCTCTGCACACATTTTTATGAAAAGCCTCGGATTATCACTTGAACTCCCTTGGCACTAACAGCTCTCCTCTCTGTCTCTTTTAGAGCCCAAGTTGGATGAAGTGTCCTCTAAGTGAACACCAGCACCTTGCAGCTTTTCTATTGTCGCCTCCTCCTTTATACCCGTGCTACAACGTGGACGTTGAACTAACCAGTAGCCAATTCACTGTGTCAGTTAGAAAAAAAAACAACCTTTCTTCAACTTTTTTTTATGTGACAATAGAGCCATTTCAGTCCCAAGATGTTTTATGGGAATCAAAGCCAATGTATTAAATGTATGTTTCTGGAAGACAAGGTGAGCTTATAGCTGTGAATTCTGCTTTTGTGTAGATAGATTCAGGAACGAGCTGGATGTGGATGAAACATAATAAAATCCAGTTCATATTTGTGCTATGTGTGCCTCTTGGTTGGCTTTATTACAGAGTGGGACATCAGCATCACATGAATTAGTTGCTGTCATAATTCAAATTTGCTTTGAGTCTCTGAAGTTATCCATCAAGACAATTTTGATTTAAACATGCAGCTTTACCTTTACCATTAAACTGTGAGATTATCTCCCTGTCTATCTATCCCAGAAATCCCTGCAATTTTCAAATTTATTATTAGAAACAATGAAAAGGAAAAAGCAAGTACAATCAACCAGGTATGGTTGTTGAATTCCTAAATCATCAGAAAGTATTTCTGTTGGAGTGCATGAGCAGGAAACACAGGTTTGTACACGATTCATACTCAGTATGTAAGTTGAGCTCCCTCTAGCGGAATCCTTGTGTTTGACACTGGAAACACTGTCTGGGCTGCTCATTAAGATGATACCACTGCGGGCTTTAAAGAAGCAGACAAGAAGCAGAAGCTTTCTAACCAGCCTTGTTAAATGTGATGCCTGCTGTTTAACATCTGATCGACCAAAGAGGGCCTGGTGAAAGAAGCACACAAATCAAAGAAACATGCTGGTGGGACAGATGGCTGGCCAGTCTCTGATGGAAGCAAGGCCCAGTGCAAAATGAGGTGCTGCTTCAATCATAATGAATAACAGTATGAGACTCCGTTATATGGACACATTTTTTGTTGAATTTTTAGCATAACTACATCTAAATGACTATCGCATCATCGCTCTGTTGGTCTAATCAGCCAGAACCAGAATATATACCCTGATGATCCCTGAATTACACCGGATAGGGTCACACTCAGTGCACCTTGCATTAACATGCGATCTGAATTGGAAAGACGCATGTTAATACAATGTGTAAAAGGTCCCGACATTAGATCTCATAATCCAGATAACGCACTCATGGCCTCTATTTGATATCTTGAAATTTCACCATTTGCATTGTGTTTTAGACAGAGCAGTGTGCAAATCACGTAAACCTCGTTCAAACCCGTCCAAATGAAATTCTCCAAGGTGGGTCGCCGGTTTTAAAGACAGGTTTCACTGCAGGTTTTCCGGACTGCCATCCCTGGTGCCTTTACGTAAAAACATTATCATTAATCCTACTGGAAGCACACAAATAAATGATTTCCCGGTCTAGCAAGTGACAAGAGTGACACTTTATTTCTAAAAGTAAACTGGCATTCTGAGACCTCTGCCTTTACTTACCTGTTTCCACCCGGAAAATAATATTGGAGACACAAAATGGCGACCTCCTTGCTTCGGTTAGGACGACTGGGTTCTCTCAAGGTAATAATGTCTGAGATAATCCCACAAACGTTTAAATGTTGTTTTACTGTAGCACATACTCACACGTAGAATAGTATTCTTTCCTCCGAGGTAACAGAGGTAACATATTTCCATCCCGGCCGACTGTCTCGTCCTCACTGACCCTGACACTGAGCACCGTGCTAACCAGAGGGAGCTAATCTAGGCTAGCACCAGTTAGCTCGGTTAAACCAGAGACTCTAGCCCAGCTGCAGACTTTGATACAGATTCGAGTGGAAACAAACGTAGTTGTGTATGTTAGAAAACTAAAGAAAGAAACAGCCAGTGCTCATAGACCTGTGCGGTTCGGCCAGAGTATGTCGTATCGATGGAGCAGCAGCGACACCACCGCTTTGAACTGAACTTGTCACGTAGTTCAACCCAAAGCAAAGAAAAGTGGTGCAGTTATACAGCACTCTTTTCATGTATTATGACAACAAGTGCCTCACTCAGATACTGAATATCTCCTATAGCCTGGATCATGTAGAAAACTGGGTCAGGCCAATATAAAGTGGTGGGAAGACATCGTGTCCTCCTCTGATATGATGAAGGTTCCTCTCTGATTCCTCCTTCATACTTACTACTACTGTTACCTTCAAATTCACTAAATATCAGTTGGGCTCAATTTGACCCCAGTAATTTAAACCTGTAGAAAATGATTATAATAGTAATTGTTACCCAAGTTTATGTGTCAGGTACTTTGTGTCTTAATCATGTACTTATAGGCGTTAATCACTGAATGTTGTTAAATTGACTCCAAAGATAATAGGAGGGTTGAAAGGTCTCCCTAACACTGAGAAGGTGTTGTGAGTCATCCTATAATTTCACGAGGTTTTAGTCGAGAGTTTTTAGTGTCCCATGATCATGTAACTGCTTTTCCACTCTGTCAGGAATGAAACTGTGTGTGAGCGGCCTGTATGCACAACATACAGTGTGCTGGGAACTTTAATAATAAATGAATAAATAAATAAATAAATGCAACAATATTTGTCTTCAAAAACTGAGATACTTCCATGTAGTCCCCATTGTGTCCTAATCTGGATAACAAAATGTGTCAAATAAATGTTACGTTGCTCACCTTGAACTGTTATGAAGAATTGCAACAACATTTCAGCAACATTTTTTTTTTGCTGATAGCCCTATCATGAGAGCGAACAGTCAGGGACCAGGATGCAGTTGTTGGGATTAAAACTTTTGATTGAGACACAGCATCGTGAAACACCTTTTAAGATAATATGGGTTGGGCTCATATTAAAAGGCCAAAGTTGAGTTCTGTATATGAGGAAGACCATGACAGCAGTGTTTTGTCTCACATCAAGCTTTGGTAGAGACTTTTCTTTTACGTCAAGATTCAGATCTCCCCTCAATATCTCATGACTCCCATTCATATGTGTTCACTTGCATTTTTTGTGCTATATAGTAAGTTGTTTGTGCTTCCTTGTAGTGTCTCCAGTTGGAGAGCTGGGGCGTCTTGAGGAGGGGCTCTGCGGCGTCACTCTGCACACAGGCAGGAGAGCCCACAAAGCCAGCCAAGAAGACAAAGGCTGCGAGCAAGAGTAAGGCCAATTCATTCTTTTCAGTGTATTAAGTTTATGATTTTATTGGCTTGTTACCATTGTGTGATGTTGACATTTTGCCCCCTTTTTCCTTTTTGGTCACTTCTTCTATGATACATGTGTATCGTCATGTTTATGATATAATTATGTGCCAATGCTTAAAGTATAACCCTTCTCTTACAGTGCCAGAGCCAGTCCAGTTAAAGGCCCCAAGGTCTAAAATATGCTTTCCCTTTCCAGTCAATCATCTAGAAAAAAAAATCAAAGTCAAAAGTGAATTGAACATTGAGTTTGATATTAAAAGTTCCTTTTGAATTTGTTAACAAACATCGCTGGCCCTATTAAGTAGTGAATGTAAGTATTATGACAGTACTAACGGGGCAAATTTTAAAGACAAAATAATTTTCTCTATTTTTTTTTCACAGTTCAGCCATCAAAGTGTTTTGTCTTAGATCTGTTTTTATTTGATAAAACAGAATACTGGTTTGTCAAATAAAAACTGATTCTGTGAAAATCAAGACTATGGTTCCTTGTTCATTGAGTCTTATATGTGCTTATGAAATTGAAATTCATGTTATAGTGAAGACTCCACATCTTGATTAAGAATAGCTAATTATAGTGCAGCATGCAATGATTGATGCATTTAAAATGAAATTCCAGGGAGGAGTATTTCAGAGCAGGATAAGTAAAGTTTTTGGCATCATGATTCAAACTCTTTCGGGAGCCATTCCATGTTTCTGCATGTACTGTAACTACTCTTGTCCCATTTACCATTTTCCTCAGCATTAGAGGCTCCAGATGACAGAGCGTCCCTGCTAGCCTACAAGACCGCAGTTGCCTTCCCAGTTAGGCTTTCACACCCTGGACTTTCCCAGGCACAAGCTCTAGGTGAAACTGAACCAGTGGCTAGCCCTGCTGTTGCTGCAGAATCAATCGCAGCTGCAGCAGTGCCAGCCGCCACAGGAACTGCCGCTGAGGAAACTAGTGCTGCCGCAGCCCCTTCAGCTGTTGAATCAACACCTGCTGCTGTTGAGAGTGCTGCTGAAAATGCACCTCCTGTTGCAGAGGAGGCTGTCTTATCAGAGGCAGCAGCTCCACTCGCTGCAGCCAGTGAAGCAATCACCGCAGAGCCAGTAGAGACACCAGCTGCCATCTCAGATTCAGCACCCATAACTGACACAGCTCCACCTGTAGTTGATGTAGCTCCTTCACCTGAGCCAGTTGTCGCCACAAGTGCTGAAACACCTGTGTCAGATAACACTCCAGCTGCAGCCACCACCACCACTGCTGCCTCCTCTGAACCTGATGCTCCAGCAGATGCTTCATCCACATCATCCAGCGACTCTGACTCCGACTCCGATTCCGAATCCGACTCTGACTCAGACTCCGAGGATGACAAATCCGAAGCTAAGACGAAGACTCAAGCTGAGACGCCAGCTGCCCAGGTGACAGAAGCCTCGGTGAAGGAAGACGCTGCAATGCAGGCTACCGCATCAGAAATGAAGGAAGAGATTTGTGATGCTGAGAGAGAGGTTGCAGAAGCTACTCTTGCCTCCACTGCTGAATCTGTGCAGGAGGCCATTCCAGCTGCAGGGCCCACTGAACAAGCTGAAGGTATCACAGAGGCTACTGCAGATTCAGCCTCCAGTGTTAGCTCTGAGGAGTTAGCAGACCCTGCCCCTGAGATCTCTGCTGAGGAGCCCAGTGTGACCACCCCAGAAGTTGCAGCTGAGGCTGTGGTGGAGGCCACTCCAGAAATAGTTGCAGAGGCTGCATCTCCTGCTGCCCCAGATGTGCAAGTAGAATCTCCAGTCGAAGCTGCAGCCGAGGCTGTTGAGGCTACACCTGTCCTTGAACCTGAAACTAATGCCGAGGTTCAAGTCCAGACTGAGACTCCAGTTGAAACTCCTCCAGAGCCTGCCCTGGAAGCCTCTGCTACAGAAGCTGTTCCTGAGAGTGCTCCTGCTGAAGCCCCTGCTGAAGTTGTAGAGCCTGTGGCTGAAGCTGCTCCCGCGGAAGCCCCTGCTGAAGTTGTAGAGCCTGTGGCTGAAGCTGCTCCTGCTGAAGCCCCTGTTGAAGTTGTTGTGGAGCCTGTGGCCGAAGCTGCTCCTGCAGAAGCCGCAGCAGAGCCGGTGTCTGAAGTGGCTGCTGAGGCTAAAGCTGAAGCGGCTGCCCCTGTGGAGAGCGCTGAGGAGCTGGTAGACCCTGCTCCAGTTGTAGCTGAAGCTGCAGGAGAGGAGCTGCAGGCAGAAGCCCCAGCTGAACCTGAGCCGGTTGAACCGTCTGAGGGTACACACCACACCTCCCCCCACCAAATCTTTATATTTTCTCCCTTTCCTTTTATATTTTCTCCTGATATGGATCTTTCAGCCTCCACAGATGACCATAGTTTCTCAGAGTTCTCTTCCCTGTAACATGTATTGTAAATGTTAAGTTGTTAACAGGAGTAAACTACCTCACATAGTTGCTTTTGCTTTCACAGCCTTTTAAAATTATTAAATCATTTTACATTTTATTTTGATGACTGGCTGGCCATAGTGCAGCATGTCAGCTACAAACACTGCCACATTCAACCTCAGCACTGTTTTGCTTAATGGCATGGTTTTGCATGAAGTAGATTTAGCATGCATGCATGCTTCAAGGGTTTCTTGGTGCACACCTTTCCCCTTCTGCACGTATAGTTTCCCATTTGTTGAATAGTGCCGTGCTGCACAGACTGTTGATCCTTTACTACCATCTTCTTTTGTCTTTTCCCCACCCACGCCATTACCATTTGTTGCGGTGAATGTGTGGTGAAGGCTTTTGATACACAGTGCCCAGTGTGACTGGCTCATGTCACACTTAACTGCTGCAGAAATACTAATCCAGCTCACATTTTACTCCCCCTCACTTTGTGACTCAGGAATCTACCATCCATCTTTTTTCTTTATCCTGCTCACCACTCACTTCTCTTTCCAAAGCCATCTCCACTCCCAGAATATGTTGCACATACTTTGCTTATTTGATATTTTGATTATGTTGACTTATTGTTGTTTTTCATTGCTCCTGTTTGTATGAAATATGTGTTTGATGTTTGATGGTTACAGGTTTGCGGGTAATGTTAATGTTACAGGTTATAATGCAAATGTTTTGTTTCAGTGTGCAAGGTAGTGCTATTGCTAAGGGTAAGGTTACAGCGCACATGGTAATGTTGTTACAGTTGCAGTAGATAAGTATTAAAAGCCTCCTGTCCTTGACAACAGCTGGAAGAACAGAAGCTGGGAGTGATTGGAGATCAGGGGAGGTATTGCAGAGAGCAGGATCAGTCAGTTAGTGAGATCATTTTAAAAAATCATTAAGGACTTCTGAATTTGTATTCATACTACATGGCCATTGTATGTGTAAATGATTTGCCTTCCATCACTGATGGTTAAACTATAGATTCACAGATTAATATCTTAACAATTAAAATAAATGCAGTCCTTTTTCACACTTACCTGACCAACTGAGTAATCCTGCTTCCTGGAAGAACCACCTGGGGGCCCCAATTGACATTTTTCTTACCACATGTTTCTTTCCTCTTTACCTTTGTCTGTCTGTTTTGACTCAGAAACCTTTGGATTAAGCATGTAATGAATTAATGAAAATGTCTCAAATGTGTCTGAAGCATACCTCTTTTTTTGTTTGGATGCGGATTTTTCTTTTCTTTTTTTTTTTTTCAGAATAACCTTACAGCCATGACATCTTAAGAATTTCTCCAGCTTTGTTCCAAGTTAGCGTTTCAGAAAGTAGGGTGTGACAGTAAGCCAAGAATTGTAATGAAGATGGACACGGACAAAGTGCAGAAGATGATACAGCTCTATTCAGTCAAATAAGTTGAAGCCCTGTTTCCAACACAGGAAGCTTTTACACATGATTTTTGACACGCTGCACTGTTAACAGTCATTTCATGCGTGCTTCTGCCAGTAACATATCTGTATGATAGGCTGTCGTTTTGACTGGCTGTGGCACCTTCACATGCTCTCCCTCACAAACTCTCAGTCCCTGAGGCTTTTCACACCAGCATGTCTCCACACTCTGCTGGGGGGAATGCTGCCTGCCACCATAGGAAATGTCCCACCGTAAACTGCCTTTGTCAACATGTGTGAATATTTAAATGCACTGTCCCTTTAAAGTTCCTATCAACTATTGGCAAACTGAGCTACAGCGTTAGGGATAACAGGGCGACGTTTTTGATAGCTAGATCAATCTTAATCCTGTCCTTTTATTTCCAAAAATGAATCAAAGACAATTGCTCTAGGGAATGAATAAGGATAGAGATACAGTATAAGAGAGGAGAATAAGAGTCTTTTATTTGGCTGACCTTTAGCTATTTCTGTTTTTATGCTTGATCAGCAGGAAGATTTTTGGGACACATCTTTGTGCCAGACTCAGGTTTCTTACATGTCTGTTTCCCCCTCCCTCTTCCCATCCCCTCCTCCTGCAGAGGCTGCAGCAGCGGCACCTCCAGAGCCTGAGGAGCCTTTTGACAACAGCACTTACAAGAACTACCAGCACCACAGCTACAACCCCTACACATTCTCAGACCTGGATCTAGAGATGGCCAAACACCGTCTGCCTCAACCTTCTTCTGGCAGACCCTCACCCCGACACTAGGAGAGCTGGCCTGAGTTGTTGAAGCTGATTCTCAGAATCTCAGAAACCTTTGTCTTTCAGGATGATGGAGATGATGTCCCGTCTATTGTGTGTTTATCTCGCACCCCTCCGATTTGCATGAAATTGTGCTGTCATATAAAAGTTATATTATTAAAGTACACAAATGATAACTGAGGTCTGTTTTTTCCTAGTGTGTTGCTGTTATTGCCTTATATAAAGGAATAGGCATATAAAGGGATAGGCAAAGATCAAACGCTTCTTTTATGCTGCTTTTTTGCCTCAGGGGGCCATTTGAATAGAGCTGAGTGCGCAAGTGGTTTATCTACGTTCTATTTTAATGATTCCAATTTTGACTCTTAGTCTGCCTGCACAGCACATTATGCCCTAATTATCATGGCTATATGCAGTGTATTAGAAGTAAACAATCTGCATCTGGTCCTTTGTTTGTCTGTTGCTGTGGGGAAGGCGAGAATCATGCATCAAGGACTGGATAAGTTGGTGATATAGATAGAAAATGTGTTCCATGGTATGTTTTTGTAAATGAGGACAGCGGATCAGCTTTGCCAGGCAGACCCAGCAGGGTGCAGGGACTCGGGGGGGGAGAGAAGAAGGCGCTCCAGACGTCATGTCTCCTCCCACCTCATAAATATTCATGAGCCAAATGCCCTGCGTGTCCTTACGCGATGACGCAACGCGACAACTGCGGGTCCCGATTGCTGCAGCCGCTTGTCAGTGTGACGAAGATTGGCACTCAGGTAAGCTGTCACTCAAAATCTTCTTTTTCCGTTCCCTATCAATCAAACAATCTGGGCTGCACACAAAAATGCCCAGGGCGAGAAGTGCGGACGTAGTCAGAACAGTGGAGAGGGTTTTGGTGGGGAAGCAGCGGCAGGGCTCCGGGAAGAATAAAAATCTGTCTGCGGGAAAAAAAAATATGTCGGCGTTTTGGGGGCAGAGAAGGATTGTGGAAAAGCAAGGGCGAGAGCTAGAAGCAAGGCCCCTGCTTTACCCCGACAGTTGTAGTGCGAGGGGAGGGATAGGCAGCTGTCCCCGCTTGATTGATTGACTGATGTGGGCAGGATTTTGGACCAACTGGCTAGCCTGTTAGCCAAGGCTCGTTATTACAGCCAAGTCACAGTACACTAATAACAAGAACTATGTATTTATTCTAATTGGAAACGCAAATTGCCGAAGCTGTACCTTTTTAGCGAACGGCGTACATGCGCTGCCTCTTTGTACTTACCCGCAGCGGGTACTGTAGCTCGCTAGGTTAGCATGTTTTTTGGCAATGATTTCCTTGCTAAATATGGCGCTTTGCATTTTGGCTGAGTGTTCACCGTACCAGCATGCAAACACTTAAGTTAGCAGGCTAACTAGCTTGCTAACGTTAGCTTTAGCTTGGCCGGACGGTGGCTATTTTTGAATAACAGTTCACCGTAAATTTTGGGCACCCGGCTAACATTTATGTGTCTTTTAAGGTGTTTAGCGAAAGTAAAAGATATGCTCTGCTGTTTCAGCTAGCGGCTTTGCCTGGGCATACCCCACTTAGACAAACTGGTTATCCTAAAGGCTGAGGTTTAATTTTATTTTATTTTATTTGTATTGCCGCCTGAAACGATATCTGAGTAGCCAGTCGAGGGCTAAAAGCTAAGTTCATTGTGGTGGGTGTGTTGTATGAGTTGTAGGTAACATTAGCTGACTGTTGTAGCACCCCAGGGTTAGTGAAACTTGTCATTTTCCGAATTCCCTTGGCCATAAATAGTTTAATAGTAAATTAATTAATAAATTGTAAACGCAGCCCCCTTCCACGTTGTCCTCAGTGATTTCTTTTTCAAATGGTAACATAATCTCATTGGCTCAGATGCGTGTGTGTATGCATATGACAACACAAGATCTGAGTTTGCATGATTTCACTCTTACATTACCTTTCAGTGTCTTATTTTACATGCCCACACCCTACCCCAAAGCCACACATCCACGTTTTTGTCTGTTTTCGAGACTACACCTCTAGAGTTAAGTTTTTGATACTTTTTCACGAGCGTATACAGTGGATTTATTTCTGCTATTACCCCCTTACCTTATTAATTAGACTTTCACTTTTTAGTGTTTGTCAGACAGAATTTAAAGCTTCTGTTCTTTTGATAGGCAGTCTAACTGATGTTATGTGTGTGTTGTGTAGGTTGGCCAACTGTCCCACCTCTCTATAATGCCCCAGTGTTTGCAGCATCTGCAGTGAACATGATGGCAGCCCAGGTTTCCATAGACAAGTACCCAGAAGGAGAGCAGCAGGTGGGTGAGAGGGCGAATTTTCGTCCTGGACTTATACCGGAGGCCTTCAAAACCTGCTCAGTTCAGAGAGACCTACTGTATTCATCACCATCTGTCAAGAAGACATTTATGATAACTACCTAAAACAGCCCACAGCATTTCAATATTTGACAGTGCGTCCTCATTTAGTTTAGTGGTAGCAAGTTGATCTAGATAAATAAACCAAAGGAAACATTTGTTCATGTAATACAAGAGGCAGTGTTAATGCCATTACATCAGTTTGGATAATGGGGGTTTGTTTGTGTGATTGTGGTGGACCACCACAAATAAATCACTGTATGGGAGACACTGATGTAATATAAAGCCCCATTTCTGTGTCTGTGCTTATGTAAATTGCTTACAAAATATCTTTATTCAAGTGCCAAATTTGGGGGTGTCAAAGAGAGCTGAGAAAGATCTATGACTAACAAGAAATTTTCCACCCCGTACAAGTGAGTATTTTTAGCCCCTTTGCGCTCAATCTAAGTCATTGTTGCCTCAGTCACATGGTTTGAGATGGGATTTATGCTCTTGGATGGGATCCTAGGTTGCTGGTAGGCAGGCAGGGTGTGAAAATGTGTGAAAGGAGAGGAGAGGGAACTTGGGTCGTAATCAGTGAATGTGCCTTGAGAGGAACATTGCACAGGCTACAGTAACACTTGCCATTTCAATGCAGCTATTATTTCGGGATTCTGTCAGGAGCATCAAGTGACGGGTCTGTACGCTCAAGGTCTAGGTTTTGCTCTCTTTGAAATCGGATCTTCATAATCAGATACGGAGCTCTTGCTCTCATTGTGATGTGAACTGAACATTGCCTGGATGCAGGCCAGGCACAGTGTGCACACATGCACTGTGAGGAGATGGAGAGCGAGAAAATGTAATGTAGACAAGTCAGTGCACCCACAGGAGATTGGTAACATCACTTGTCAGGAAATGGAAGTGTTGGGATATACTGCAGTGTGATCTCTTAAAATCCACTCTTTAGATTCAGATTCAGCCACACTGAAGTAAGTGTAGCCTGAGCGTAACCAGAGCCATGGTGTGCCAGTCATAGGCAACAAGTGAATATAACAAGCAGGATTTGCAACACGAGACTTTCTGTATATTGCCCTGTTGTTGACCTACTGAACCCCCCCCCCTTTTTTTTTTTTTTTTAACTTATTTATGTCCAAGTTTAGCCTCTTTGCCACATAGTGATTTTTGAAAACTGGGTTTTTCATATCAAGCTGTTGTGACCTTTCCAAGAGTTCGTTTTCAGACAAAGATCTGTATTAAGCTTTGCCCTCCAGCTACTTTGGCTCTTCACATGATGTCTTAATTTTGTTTCATTTCTCTTGCTCTCTGCCTCTCTCCTTACCTCTCTGTCTGTTCTGGCCTCTGTTTCTCTTGTTTTCTCTTCCTGATCACGTTTTTTTCCCCCTGCAGATGCAAGGTGTGGTACAGACAGACAGCGATTCGGAGCAGAAGTTCATCGAGGGGACGCTGGTGGAGGCGCCCAGCCCGGCCCCCACAGAGCCACAGACACCCATGGATGCAGACAAGGCCTCTATATACCGGTAGAGCCCATGCTATGTGTGTGTGTGTGTGTGTGTGTGGGTACAGAGGGCTCGACAGAAAGTGAGACCTAGAAAAAGATGTAGGGCTTTAAGTCTTCTGTAACCCCCCTCTGTTCCTCAATCTATCCTTTTGTCTGTTCACCCTGGAAGGCATGATTTTCTGACAGATCATCCAAGAACTAAGAAAACCTTTCATCGGAAAACTTCACATGCTTTTCTCCTGACATTTAAAGAATAATTCCTCTTCATTTTTTCATGTGACAATCAGATGTTTGTTTGTTTTTTTGGCCTGAGAAAAGGCTGAGGATGCAATCATGCCTTCAGTCATATTCTATGGTTTGAAAGTTTGAAATTGTTACTTTGTCACATTTCTATTTTTTGTTCATTTATCTTCTTCACACTGCCCATTTGCCAGCAAACCAGGCCTTGCAAACAAAAGTCACACAGACTCACAGGCTGCTTGTTTATTGGACAGTTTTGTAAACATGTCATCTTGCCAGGTTAGAGATTTTAGTGGCATAGTGCTGTTATTTCTCAGGTGTTCACACCAGTTAAGAACACATGAAGAAGTAGCCAGAATATGACCATCAGTCCAGACTGCAGGTTGTCCATGCTTTATTTTGTTATGTTAGGCTTTCGAAGCATGATGGATTGCTGGTTAGCAGATGTTAATGTCAGTCTCACTCTACCCATAAAACCTTGCATTGTCGGGTGGTTCTTGTAGCTGGTTCAGATTACAATGTCATTCCTACCAAACCACAACGCACTTTGCTTTAAGAGCTAAAAAAAAAAAGAAGCTCTAAATATTTTTTGTGAACAAGCCCCAGGAATTAGGTCAAAATGAAATACATGGTTTACCTCTGAAGAAAAAAAATACCGATTTTAAATGAGTCTGGGTGTACAATTAAATAACATTTCGGTGTGTGTGTGTGTGTGTGTGTGTGTGTGTGTGTGTGTGTGTGTGTGTGTGTGTGTGTGTGTGTGTGGGGCATTCGTCAGGCATCCCCTCTTCCCTTTATTGGCCCTGCTGTTTGAGAAGTGTGAACAGTCCACGCAGAGCTCCGACTGCATCACGTCAGCAAGCTTCGATGTGGACATTGAGAACTTTGTCCGCAGTCAGGAGAAGGAGGGCAAAGCTTTTTTCAGCGAAGACCCCGACCTCGATAACCTGGTGAGAGCCCTCTGCAAGTCAGGGGTTGCTGATTTCAGTTGTGTTGTTGCATCCTGACCACTTTGGAACAGGCTAGCTCAGGGTGTTTGACAAAAACAAAAAGAGGACCTGAGAGAGTTCACAAAGAAATACAAATTGTGACCCCAGCTCACACACTCACCAGCTAATGACCTTTAACCGCTGCAGATAGGTGAGGTTTGCCAGTAAGTACTGCTGCTGCCCTTTGCTTTTCTTTGGCACTTAACACCAAAGTTACATTTGTAGATTGAGTCAGATAGCTAAAGAATCTAGTGTATTTTTTAAAATGAAAATTAAGCAGTTTAGTAAAGAGGTGTTTGATGAATACAATAAGGAGCGCTGTGGTGTAGCTGTAGCTGACCCTGACTTCTGACCTCAAAGGGAATGTAAAAGTTGATAGTTTTATCCACATGGAAAATGTTTTTGGAACAAATAAAAATCTCAGAGACACAAAAGAATATAGCACTGTTACTATTTGTGTCTGCAAGTAAGGATGCATTACTCTCGCAGTGAAACTTGGAGCTTCCCATTTCCACTTGTCGTTATGTCACTGTCTGACACATCATCTAAGATCTTGATAATAAAAATAATTAACAGTGGTGTAGACAAAGCACTCAGTGGTGCTCACAGTGTTCTTTACAGGAGGGCATAAACACAGAATTGTAAAATATTTGATTGCAATTGCAAGCAAAAGAAAATAACATGCAAAGATGGATATGGAGATAAAATTAAAGAAAACATGAAACATCAGACAACTGTACAAATAGGCTGTTAAACTCACTTTTGGGGGTGATTGTAGGAGTTGATGCTGATATTGCAAGTTCTGTAGAACTAAATCGTTGCCAAAACTAACAAACAAACAAAACATGTTTTACAAATGCCCCACGATTCACTAACAAACATAGTGTGGTTTGCAAATACAAAACACCATTAATCCTCTGAACCCCAAGCAGTTTTGGGGTGTTTTCTGCTCCCCTGACATTTTGGCTCACGGTGGGCTTGTTTTTCACTGCAATTACAAGTGCTGCACGTCTATGGAAACAGCACAGCTGTGGCTATCACATGGAGTCATTCAAAAATGTCTTTCACACAGTATAAAAGAGTTATAGTGCCATAAATAATAAAAAATAAATAAAAATGCAAACTGAATTTTTTTTGATAATTAATTTTACAAAAATTGAGAAACATTGGAATTTATGTACAGAACATTTTTTCAGGTGCCCACAAGTGTCACTGATCCAGGAAAAAAGTAGGGCTTCACATGATTTGTTTCCTGAAATATTAACATTTTTCCAACCTGTATAAACTAAAAGGCGTTTTTTTCTATTTACAGTATTTTTTATTGCAAATTCACACAGTTCCCTTCAAATCCCTTTTCAAAGCCATGTCAACATTTAGGGGCACCAGAGTCATGCCACTCCATGAAACAGTTCCTGTCCAAAATCAGACAGAGTGCCACACCACAATTCCTGCACTTCCAAGCTGTTTTCCTCTTGCAGTGGACACAGCTCAGCCTCTTCCGTGGCCTTTTTTTGACTTTTCTGCTGCTGTGTTTATAGCCACAGGGAAGCAGGTTTGAAGGGAGCCTGCTGTGTTTTTTTTATTGCTATATATTTTTTTGGTGAGTTCAAGCTGTCTCAATGGTGTCCTCTGCCCTCTGTGCCCTCTGGCTACGCACTGCTGCCTACACACTGAAATTCAGTGAATTTTTGTCATGTGACTGTTGGTCTCACCTGAATCAATCAAGATGTCTCAGATCCGCTGAAGACTGCAGAATATTTTGTTTTTTGAATGATCTGGGCTGAGTAAACTGCTATTTTTTGGCGAATTGTTGAATGAAGCATTTATAATAAAATTATTTGGATGAAAAATCACTTTTTTAGGCTTAGGTTCGTCCTTTTTTCTACCGCTAAGCAGAAGTCGGACATGTTGCATTCAGGGACCGTCTGAAAATTCAAATTCCGACGAAAAAATGGGTTTTTAAAGCTTCCAGCTATGATAAACGATTGAATTTTGGCGATTTTTTTTTTTTAAATACATGTCTTTCTATCCCGCTGGCGGGTTTGGGGTTCAAGGGGTTAACAAACAAATTTATTTTGTTTTGCAAATACAAAATGTACACAAATACGCAAAATATTTAAATACAGTATTATATTTAATTCATCATGCTCCAGAAAAACATCAGTTCTTACAAGTACAAAATATATTTCCTACAAAGACAAAAACATATCAGGTGACTTTTGGCACAATTGTTCTGCTATGGATTTTCTCGCAAATGTCTTATGTAATCCACCCTCCACAACAGCAGGTGGCGCTATGAGTAAATTTAAACAAGCGTATATTCCTACACTCGTAGGTTGAGCAGAACAGAGAACAGCCACCGCCAACTGCCATTGGATAATTTTGTCAAGTATTACAAATACACAATTTAGTCCTGAACAATATCTTAATATCAGGGTGCATAGGACAAAATCACCTCATGTGATCCGCAACTTACAGTACTCTTCAAATCAAATCAAGCCTTATTGTCATTAAGCTGCACATACAGCAGTAGTGCACACAAAATGAGACAGCGTTTCTCACTTGGGATCCAATAACTGATCCCTGGAGGTGCCGCTGCATCCATGCACGCCGCCATCTTATATTATTATTGGTGAGGCAGAACCTGAATGAATTATAAACCCATGCTCTTGTGCAATATGCATGAATTATATGAGAAAATCTCGCTCATAGGAAGCCATTATCCAGTGGCAGTTGGCAGTTGCTAACTCACTAACAATTGTTAGTGAACCACAGGACATTTGTAAAACATGTTTTGTTTGTTTGTTAGGTTTTGGAAGCAATTTAGCTCCATAAAGTCCTACACTAGAGCGTTCTAGAGGTTCTAGAGTTTTATAGCGCGATATCACAAATTACAAATTTGCCTGGAGGGCCTTTACAGCAATACAACATCGTCTGTCCTTAGACCATCACATTGGATGAGGAACAACTCCCTAAAAAACCCTTTAACAGGGAGAAAAAAAGGAAGAAACCTCAGGAGACCAACAGAAGAGGGATCCCTCCTCAGGACAGACGTACAATGAATGTTGTGTGCACAGAATAGAACACATATTATATAGTACAACACTGAAACAGGATAACAACATTATATTGGCTTCATAAGGTATATAATGAATATGATGAGGAGGATGCCAAGTGGTGCCAGATGCCACTGGAGCGGCCTGGGACCTGAGTCAGGCAGCCACCAACACCCTGGAGACAGGGCACACTACACATGCACCCAGGAGACTCACATCACGCAATTCATACACATCTTCTGTTCTCAGCCTGAGATACATTATGGAGGTCACAAGAACAGGCAAGAACGCAGCTGCAGAAAAACCTGAGATGTTGATCACGTTAATCTTTTCTTTTCATCCCTGGATTTTTGGACCCCTGAACTTCCAGATGGTGAAAGCCATCCAGGTGCTGCGGATCCACCTGCTGGAGCTGGAGAAGGTGAGCGACCTGTGCAAGGACTTCTGCAGCCGCTACATTGCCTGCCTCAAAACGAAGATGAACAGCGAGACCCTGCTGAGCGGAGAGCCAGGCAGCCCCTACTCCCCCGTGCAGGGCCAGGCCCAGAGCTTCTCACCCACCAAGACTCAGGTACACAACACACACACACACACACATTTCAGTAACGAGATGAGCAGATGTAGAATTTCAACACACTAATTCACATATAATAGTTAAATTTTGTACTTTTGTACGTAAAGTGACTATCTACATAAACCTACCACGAAGTACTGACTAAAGATTGGCCATTCATCCATAAAATTGTCACAAATTACTGTTTTGTTTTTTTGTTTTTTTTGTTGATTGATTGATTGTTGATTAAATGACTTTAAAGACGCATATATTTGCACAGAAAAGAAAAAAAAAATAAAGAAATAATTCCAAAATCGTGTAAAAAGCCATAAACTACAAGATATCCAGAAAATGACCATGAAATTACTAAATGAATTGTAAAAACAAAATTACAGGAAAATTACCACAAAAATATTAAAAAATATTAAAGGGGTTAAAGCATGCCATCTCCTGTAACTTTCTACTGTATGATATTTAATAATAGTGAGATGCCTTAAAAGTGAGGTTAAAAAGCACCAAGGTCAAGTACTTTGTAAAACTTTATTCTCAGTTTCTCAGTTGTTGTTCTCCTTTGACTGATGCGTGTGATTTTGTCGTGCAGACCTCCAGCTCCTTCGCAGGGACCATCAGTCCCCAGGGTCAGATCGTGGTGCCGGCGTCGGCCCTGCAGCAAGGAAATGTTACCGTCACAGCTGTAAACCCCACCCAGGTGGTAGCAGGTATGTCACCATGGCATACAACCCCTCACTCAGGTACTGTTTTGTCCTGATCACATCCTAGACTACAGCTTACATGTCGTCATCTACTCCAGGGACACTCACATTTGCTCTGCGTGTGTGTGTGTGTGTGTGTGTGTGTGTGTGTGTGTGTGTGTGTGTGTGTGTGTGTGTGTCTCCCAGGTGGCACAGTGTACCAGCCTGTTACAGTAGTCACTCCTCAGGGCCAGGTGGTAACACAGGCTCTCTCTCCTGGGACAATACGTGTCCAGAACAATCAGGTAATACAACACATCCTCTTCTCAACAGCTCAACAAAAAGCTTTGCAGCTGCAGTGCTGGTGTGGAATTATCTCAGAGTTGAAGTTTACATGGTCCGCAAAGGTTCCATATTCATAGCAGCAAGAGACAACCATTTTTAAATCCATGACGCTGCTAACAAAATGAGAGTTGGCATTCAAGTACATAAGGGTTTGTATTACATTATGTTAACCAAACCTAGAAAAGAGTTTCGTTTTTGAAATACTGGCTGATGTATTTCAGTTTTTTTCCCCCCAAAAGCCATGAAGAACAACAAAAAAAGAAAACTGAAGGCACTTATTAAAGGCTTTGATCCCCTGCGAGATTATTCTTCAAGTCTAAACAGCCAGGATTCCACAGAACACCTGTGGATCACTCATTAAAGTGGAAGTTTTATATAGACCAAATATAAAATATAAATATAGACACAAATAATCCCTGGAAGAAATGGAAATGGACTGTATAAATAAATAGATGGTTTGACAGATAAATTATTGTCTATTGAAAGGTTCTTCCACTTACAAACTCACTGGTCACTTTTGTCATCACAGCTGTCGGCAGTCTCTCTACAGAGACAAAAGATGGAGTTCAGTTGCCTGCAATGCTCTGTTGAGGACCTGTCAAAATGCATCAGCCTTCGCTGTAAATGAAGTTAACTGTGCGAGTGGTTGATCTGTTTGTTGGGAGTTGTGGACTATCTCTGACTAATGTCTGTGCGTTCAGCTCCAGCTGCAGTTTCACCAGGACTTGAACCTCTTCAACCACGACGAGAACTCGTCCAAGAACAAGCGTGGCGTCCTACCCAAGCAGGCCACAAACGTCATGCGCTCGTGGCTCTTCCAGCACATCGGGGTGAGTCCATGTGTGATAAGGTGTGTAGCCATGTTATACTGAAATCAGTTGAACAGCACTGGAATTTGTGTTTGGTTTCTGGTTTTCCACCACAGCACCCATATCCGACGGAGGATGAGAAGAAACAGATTGCCTCTCAGACTAACCTGACGCTCCTGCAGGTCAATAACTGGTGAGTCATCCAGTGGCCCCCCCGTCTCTTAAAACCCTGAAGAGATTACTGTTTAGCTAGGTCTCCGAAACAATCGATGTAGTTAATAATCAGTTAAGTTTTAACACAATGAGAGCTTTGATCAGGATGCTTAAAGAGAACAGTATTAACAGTGATCATTGCGCTGCTGCTGCTGCTGCTGCTTGTGCTCCGTCCCTGAGAGAATCCTCACTGTTTCTCCTGACAGATAAATGCCAAATACAACTGCATGCAATTCACCAGAATGGTTAACTCAATTAGTCAACTCAATTTTGCCTTCAGCAGTATGCATGGACTTAAAATGACTGAAGACAGATACATTTACATGGAAATGGAGCCCTGTCACACTTAATTCAGTTTACTTATATAATATAATTGAATATAACTTTCTTTATGGAAGTGAGGCTTTTTTTTAACAGAGGTATGGTCAGGACATATGTATTAATTGTTTTTACACACAGTAACAGTAGCAAAGAAATATGTCAGTTTTTGCACCACATTCATTTGAACTCTGAACGTTGGGTAGTTTTAAACATCTCCATAAAGTTAAATGTGTCTGCTTCCTGTTTAGAATTTCACTTTTGTTTTCATAGTAAAGACGGCAATGCTCTCTGATAGAGAATAACATAATGCAACAGCTCGTGATTGCTTCCCTGTTAACTAGCTTGATTTTCTTATTTGACGCTGTGGGAGCACTTGTAAAAATTAATCGGTTCTTGTATTAGCTGCTGGGGGGAAGTGTGTTAGCTAGCCAGTGACCACAATTGCCTAACCAGAAGTCTTGTTTAAAAAAAAAAAAAAAAAAGTGCTGTGGCTCTCTGTTTTTCTGTTTAAAAAAACAGAGTGAATAGCAGAAGGGAGGAGTGTCAGCCTGGAGGAGGAGATGCAGGAAGGTGGCAAACACCAATGTAACAATCATGACAACAGCAATATATTGAGCGAATCTGTGCTGTACGAGTGCTCCACATGAAATATGATTTTATCCATTTTAAATAGGACAAAAACAAACAATCCATTTGTAGCGGCCAGTGCCAATAATGTGGAACAGCCTGCAGACGAGAAAAGAGTACAGAAGCACAAGCAGTCAGACCTCTGACTGGCTGTGATAATACTGTCCCCGCCTCGTTCATGCTTCTTAACTGGATTTAAAAAAGCTTCCTCATGCCTCCAGGTTTATAAATGCACGGAGGCGGATTTTGCAGCCCATGCTGGATGCCAGCTCCTCTGAGACGCCAAAAGCCAAGAAGAAGACGCCTCAGAACCGGCCGCTGCAGCGCTTCTGGCCTGACTCCATCGCTTCAGGAGGAGTCACCCAGCAGCAAGTCACCATGCCAGACGGTACATGACAGTTGATATCAGGAGTCTTAAGATGAGGAAAACCTCATTTAACCATCAAAATAGTGCATACTGGTTTCTCTACTGTTCCTCTGAGTACTTCATTTTCATCCCAGTGCAAAGACATGCACATCAGCTGAACTGGACACTAAATGTCCAATAGGGATATGTGTATGACTGCATTTGACTGCTCTGCAATGGACTGCCAACCTGTCCAGCTGAATGGACCTTTCTTACAGCAGCCATTTTGTCATGAAATATCAGGTAAACAGGTGTTGGTAAAGACATTAATGAAGGTTCTGTTCCATTTAGCTCTAACAGAGCCAGGGTCCAGCTGTTGTTCGTGCTGAGTGACTGAAAAGGCTCTGCTACACTTAAATGGAACAGAACCTGTAACACCTGTGTCTACCTGCTATTTCACATCAAAATGTGAAAAAGACTTGGTTTGCAGGGTCAAGAAACCAGTTGAACTTAAAGGATAAATTCTGTATTTTTAAACACAGGCTATATTAAAATGTTGGCACCCATCATTTGTAAGTGAAAGTGTGTGTCCCAGTCAAATCAACATCCCCATTCTTCCCGCTTCGTCCTCCAGGTACGATGGTGACGATGAGTGTGGAGAGTCTGCAGAGCCTGACGTCAGACGGTGCCACACTGGCAGTGCAGCAAGTCATGATGGGAGGTCACAGCGAGGACGAGTCGGGGGACAGTGGAGAGGACGATGACGACGCAGACATGGCCGGGCTGGGCCTGGACAACAGCGACTCCTTGCAGTAGAGGAAACACACACACACACACACCCAAAGCCACAAATTGATCTACACATAAACACACACACACACAAGACATGCTTAAATATGTCTACATATATACAAGTGCGTTCTCAATCACACTGAATCATTTTACACGCACAGACACACACACACACACACACACACACACACACACACACACACAGAATAGGTTTACACAGAGCACAAACCCACAGGACATAGGGGAGCGTCCCTGCCCCCCTCCCCTCCCCCTCTGAACAGCGGAGTATGTTGTGTGTGTGTACGTCAGGAGTTTCATTTCAGAAACCGTTTTTTATTACGTAGTCAATGTAGGCGAGTGCACTTTTTTGTATAATATTGTAAGCTCAAAAAGATGTAAGCAAACAACGGAAGCAAAAAAAAAAGAAGTGTTCAAAAACACCCCGAAGCAAGTTTGTATGCTCCGTTAATAAATGTTGAATGATTTTTTTCCCCCTGCCCTCCTTTTCTCCCCTCCCCCGTCCCCTTTAACTCTCATTTTGGATGCCAACATTTTCAAGTTGTATCTATAAGGGTTTGTCTTCACTTTTTGCATGCTTGTGTTTGAGTAGATGTGCGCACTCTTATCATGACTGACTCCATGGCTCTCACAAGGGCCCCTGCAGGCCTAGCAGAGCCCAAGAGGAGAGATTTAAAAAAAAAAAAAAAGGAGAGAAGCTTATTTTTATATACAAACATAAGTAATGAGTGTTTTTTGTTTTGTTTTTTGTTTTGTTTTTTTGTGTTCTCTCTTGTTTTGTAAGGAGTATTTATGTACAGATTCATTATTAAAGCTAGCAACCCTGTTTTCCAGGGTTTGATGAAGTTTTCTAAAAAACACAAAAAGTAATTGAATGCCGATGAAAAATGCTATGTAAATTGGTTTTAAAGTTACAATATTAAAAAGGCCTTACCTATGTTCTTTTGTAAAGAAAACTAGCCAAGAAGCACAGAAAGAGAGCCTGACCCTTAGTGAAATTATTCAAAAGACACTAAACTGCAGCTGTCTGGGTTAATAAGGCATAGTAAATAATTTTACATTGTGTACTGCAGGGGAGTGCAATGTACTGAGATATTCCAAGTTGTCTCGCACAGCAAACTTGATCGCAGTACTCTGATTTTTCTAAAAACAAATCCAGTTTTACCCACATTGTGTATACCACGCATCACATCTTTTAATCATTTTACGATAGTAGCGTAGATGTCACTTCTTTCAAATGCACAATCCAGAACACTATGCTAACCACACAATCACAAGGGGCCGTCATATTAATAATAAGGATGATTAAAAAAAAAACCTGGATAGGCAGTATCCACATTATCAGATACAAACTCAATCATTAGCAGGAAACAGACACTTTGCACGCATTAATCTTTATGTACATGTACATGCTATTGCATTGAAAACAGAGAGAGCAGTTGGAAAAGTTGGACTCCCCGTCCACTGTCTGCCTAAAAGGACTTGAGAGTAAGCGCTGTGGTCTGTCTGTCCCCTCGCCACTACAGACATGTAGTGAAAGATTTCTCAATCTCAATTTCTCAGTTTGTTTATTACTGCACAAATCGGGGTGCCTCTTGTTGGAATACCTGTGATATTGTACTGTACATCAGTTGTCTGTCAATAGCTCAAATAATCTCGTTTATATCCCTCTTGTAAAGTTCAGACTTGAATGGTTAATTACATGAGTTGGACTGAAGCTCTTGTGACTCTGGGTGGGCCTCCGCTGAGCTCTCTGTTTCTCACTCGTGTCTGTCTCGCTTTTTATGAACCGTTGTTCACTTTTCTCTTGTCTGTTTTGCCTTAGAGCTTTCTATTTTGGAATAAACAATGCCTAACTCTGTCGTCCACCGCGTCTTCATTCCGCTCTCTTGCCTTTGCCTCCAAAGATGATTTGTCTCCCTCTGCGATAGGGTTTATATCCCAGGGTTTTTGTTTGTGAGAAACTTGTCTGTCTTTGAGTTTTCAAGTGTTTTGCAAACCCAGTATGCTCAAGTTGTCACTGGTTCAGCCGTTATGTCTCCACATGTAACACAAATGCTGGAACATCCTGCCTTTTGCTGCCAGTTTGTACACATTTTCAGACAAAATCAGTCATCGATTCAGTTGTCTGTGCTGACTGTTGGAGAGTTGTAAGCCTCTTCTCTCTGAAAGACAAAAAAAAAAAAAAGTTTTACCAGAGGAGCTGAATTGTAGGGGTAATGATCCATGTCTCTTGAAGCATAGTTGTTTCTGTTGGCTTAGGGCCCAAATTTGTTTGCAATCTCCAAGCTTACAGTAATGATCTGCCGCATTTTCATGTAAATGTCCATTTTGCTACTTGGTCACCAAATAACATAATGCCATAGGTTTATATGTAATCAGTTCATAAATGCTCTTAAATTTGCTGTGCTTAACACCAAAAGTCAGAGTTGTTCATCTGGTCTGGTCCACAGTAAGTAATTTGGTTTGGTTTCAGATAAAGAGATGAACTTGATTGTTTACATGAGCAGTGACAGAGAAAAGAGCGACACCTGCAGAAACTCCAACTTGAAATACAAGTTTGCTGCAAACCCATCTGTCAACTTGTTTCTTAGTTCTAAGGGCATTTTTTTTGTGTAGCTACGTACAGGAAAATACTCTATAGAGGATTAAGCCAATGCTCTCACACTGCTGGATCTAAATTGATGAACGTTAAAACAGGCGCTGAAGTTGGTGAGAGAGCTAAAACCAGCACATTAAGTCTACAGTGCCAGCTGCAGCACGGCAGCGTCCAGCTGTCCCACATCACAGGACCGCCTCAGTAACAGCTGATACCGCACAGGGGCCTTTTTGTTCACATTTAACAAAGGACATGGTGGACTGAAAAACTGTTGTTTCTTTACAATACCCCCTCTAAATGTATAGTCAACAAAGGGGATGGCAGGCTCCCCTCATATCAACTTCTGAGTCCATTTATACATGTTAAAGAGCAATGGAAAAATCTGGAAGAAAGAACGATGATTCCAACAAAGAGCTAGGCTGATATATGTATATATATTTTGATTTAGTTTTAGTCTTTTGACTGAGGTGCATTTTAGTGTTAGTCACATTTTAGTCATTTTAATTTGCTTTGTTGTAGTTAGTTTTTGTTGACAAAAACTGTCTAAACTAAAATGAATTCTGCTGAATCGGTTTTCATTTCTCCCCCCTAAATTCCTCATTACATTATTTGTTAGTGACCTTCTTACATAGATGATGTACATTCCTCAGCATAGCTTCTGTATTCAGTTCAGTTTATCTTTATTGTCCCTTGAGGGGAAATTTGATTTGCAGTAGAGGGCAAAGACACAGAAACAACATACAAGAGGACATGGGACATTCATTACAACAGTTACAGCAAACAACCAAAAACTGTTTGAAAGCTTCAAACCACTGGAATGGTAGCCATAATTAAGTGCTGCTGAGCGGTGCAGATAATATTTTGTACAAATTAAGCACATGTATTGCACTTGGAATGAAGGAACATTTAAACCTATTGCGTTTTGCCCTGGGGGCCTGTATGTATGAACAAATTCATCCAAGAGTGGGTAGTCAGAGCTGGTCAGGTTCAACAGCACCTTCCACAAAACTTGTTTGTCTATTTTTAAAGGAAGTTGATGCGTGCCTGTTGTTTTGCTGGCTACTTTTAACAATGTTTAACAAATGATTTTTGTTTTGCACTGGGAGGTTCCCACGCCAAGAAATTAAACAATAGGTAAAAACAGATTCAGTAAGGGATTGGTAAACTAAAGCCATCAGTGTCTTGTCCACATTAAATGTATACAGTCTGAGCAAAAAGTGAGGTGTGGTCACCTTGCTAAGAAATGTGGGATTAAAAGCTGAGGAGAACTCTACAAGTAAAAGCCCGGGTGTTTGCATGGGTTTTAGTACCCTCGAGATGCTTGTACAGACAATTACATAAAGTAGTAGTAGCATCATCCATAACATCCACCCAATATGCAAACTGCATCGGGCCAAGCAGGCCCTGAACCTTATCAGTGAGGATTTGTTTGACCACTCGCTCACAAGTCTTCATCACTAGTGAGGCCAGAGCCACTGGCCTAGGGTCACTGAGCTGCTTTGGGTGTTTGTTCTTAGACACGGGTAAGATAATAGATCTCTTCCACAGTTTTGGCACACTATATATAAATATAAAATCATGTTCATCATTAAAATGTAAATAAAAATCATTCAGTGCTTTTTCAAGCTCTGAGAAACCATCAGTGGAGACTGACCTGTTACTCTCATTGTCCCGGCTTGTCGTGGCTTACACATCATCCCACACTGTTTTTACATCATTACTATGACATTTTTACTTTGCTCTGCCTTTATATTGGAGTTTAGCCCTCTGAATTTCATATCTGGCCACTCGTTTAGCGTCAGCATTAGGCATTAGGTTTCTTGTGCAGTGCATTTATTTTGTATCCAGCTTTTGTTTTTATGCTGAATATCAAAAGTAAATTTTGCCCATATGCTGTTCTCTTTCAAACCAAGGTCAGGAGTTGTGTTTTCATTTGTCTATTTCTGTCATTTTCACTTCACTTGAGAAACCTTGGAGTTATTTTGGACCAGGCCATGCACCTTGATAAACATATTCTGACCCTGACCCGCACATGCTTCTTTCACTTGAGAAATATTGCAAAACTGAGTTCTATTGTATCAAATGCCGAACTTGAAATGATTATTCACGCATTTGTGTCATCCCGCTTGGATTATTGTAACTCTCTGTTTCTGTGCCTTAGTAAATCCTCCATTGATCGCCTCCAACTTGTGCAGAATGCCGCTGCTAGGCTATTAACTAAAACATCAAAAGACCGTCATATTTCTCCTGTTTTAGCATCTTTACACTGGCTTCCGGTGCGTTATAGGATCCAGTTTAAAGTCCTGGTCTTAACTTTTAGAGCTCTGCATGGTCAGGCACCGGAGTATTTGTCCGAACTCCTCCATGTTTATACTCCTGGCAGGACACTCAGGTCTGCCGACCACAACCTGTTGACAGTTCCCCGCACTAGACTCAGAACTCGAGGAGATCGAGCCTTTGAGTCGGCTGCGCCTAGACTGTGGAACACTCTCCCCCAGACCCTGAGAGCTGCAGCATCTGTTGTCAGTTTTAAAAAGCACCTTAAAACGTATTTGTTCAGGCAGGCGTTCCTGTTGACCTGACACCTGACATTACTGTGTTATTTTATTTATGTTCATGTTTGTATGCATTCATGTTTGTTGTTTGAATGCAATCTTGTTTTGTTGTGTTTCCTTTTAACCCTGGAAAGCACTTTGTGAGCTTTCTCTGTGAAAAGTGCTATACAAATAAATGTTACTTACTTACTTACTTACTTATTTACTTTAATGATGTCCTGACATTTTCTCATCATTTTTGTCAACAAAGGTTCATTTTTTTTTTCATTTTGTCTCATTTTTGTCCAGGAAAAATGCAGACAAATAGTTTTAGTCAACAAAATTAACACTGATGCTGCAAATAATACTACTTCTGAACCCATTACTGCTGTAACTATCACTATGACTAGCACTACTACCACTATTAGTACTACTACTAACACTACAGCCACTTGTAGTACCATTAGTGCTATTTCCACCACAATGACTACTAGTGTTAACAATACTAACACTGCAACTACATGTATTACTAGTACTACTTAACTACAACTGCTGCTACTACTCTTGTTGCTAGTAATACCTGCAGCCACAATACCATCAATATTAAAACTAATGCTACAAAGTGCTGATCTGTCATCTTTATCCTTTAGTTTCCCATTAGTGTCCACCTCCTCTCTCAGTTCACCTCCATCTGTTGGTGGATCCAGTTGAGCGACTTTGTGATGCGAGTGTAAACCCCCGGCTTGTTCCTCTCGGCGCAGCCCATTCCCCAGCTGGTCGCCCCAACCAGCTTCCATACCGACGAGTCCTCACAGGCCAGAGGGCCTCCGCTGTCTCCCTGATGAGTCACACAAACACAAACATGCATGATTACAGACAAAAACAGTGGGCTAGTATTCAGAAAATGTCCGAAATACCTAAAAATGTCCTCAGTGGAGTGTTCCATAAAGCAGGGTAACTATTTTTAATTATTGCATGTGTTTTTTTCTGTTATAATGCAGTGGCAAGTTACTAGAGTGAGTCTTGCATTAGAAAGCCTCTCAGCTGCTGTGGAATGACCAAGAAGCTCAGCCTCTCGTGGTTTAAGGCTTAAAGAGGAGCTTGCCTCAACGTACCTGACAAGAGTCAGTTCCTCCCTCCAGGTATCCGGCACAGATCATCCAGGGTGTGATGAAGCCCTGATAAACCCCGGGCTGGCTGCACACCTTGGTGGAAATGAGCGGCACGCGGGCCGAGTGCAGAGCCATACTGCCCTCTCCTGGGGAGAGTGTGGAAAAGCCCTGTCATTTTAGAGCAACAGGTCTCCACTGAGGGCAGCAACAGCAAATACCGACCACACAGTCAAAGAGCTGGAGTTGACAAGAAAATCCAGAAGGAGTAAGTCTCTAGGATGAAAGATAATAAAGCTGGGAGGCCCTGGAAGACAGATCAGATCCATGCACAGCACACGGCACAAATTGTTGCAGCACAATCATAGACAAGAGGCAGAAGGGCACCAGCATCTGTATCGATGAGGACTTTTCAGAAGCCGCCAGGAAAAAGAGAGACAGAAGCAATATCGCTTCTCTGAAATGTGCCAAATTGGTAGTCGAATCCAGAGCTGGCCACCAGGTCAACAGATAATAACTTGTAGTTGGTAGTATCAATAATATTTCAACTGGTGAATATTTTATAATGTAGATATTCCTATGTTTGACTAACTAGCAGTTAAAGTTCAAGTTCATGTTAATTTAGAGCCCAATATCACTCAAGTCTCAAAGGACATTACATGGCCACGTGTTTACAACAGGACGATGCCCCTGACTTAATCTTCATAGCGGGCAAGAAAAAACTTCCAGAAAAACCACTCGCACTGACCAACTCTTCAAATTTAGGGCAGCAGGGTGGCACACAGAGAGAGGAAACTCTAACTTGACTCCTTAACATTAACAGCCCCAGCCTACATGAAACTAAATCACCTAAGAAATCAAATACCAAGCAGGTCATGCCAGGTTGTCCACAAATAGGCTAAATATTTCTCCAGAATTAGGCAAAAGTGTGGCAATGTTTAGGTCCCTAGATCCCCTAGAATTATTTTCAGTGGGGTCCCTTGACCTCTGACCTCCGGCTCTCTGAATGAAAATGGGTTCTGTGGGCAGCCACGGCTCTCCCCTTTGCAGACATGCCCACCTTCATGCAGTTTGGGCCATAAACCCTGCAGTCCACATGTGTTCTTGTGGCCTGTTGTAAAATGGTGTGTGTGTGCAGACTGGGGCCTAAACAGTCTTGGAGCTGCATCAGTTGGCTTTGACTGGAAAGCTGAGACTCTTGTGGATTCAGTGAGCCACATCTGATTCATGTGTGATGATGTTAGCCCCCATAGCAGCCATTTCATTGTAGTGAGTACAGTGTAGTGATGTCACTGTATAAAATTACCTATATTGACCTCTAGGATAATCACAGCCTCATGAAACTTTACAGCCACTAACTAGAGAGTGAGGCTGTTCAGAGGACGTCTGGGTTTCCAGCTAGATTGACAATAAGGGCTGACACATTTCCACAACAGAACGCTCAACATCCAATCAATGAAAAAATGCAATTCTTACAGAAATCTCCAAATGTCAGAAGTTTTGGACACCAAATCACAGAATGAATTTTTGAATGGTGTTCCTCAAGGTCTTGGTGTCCTTACGTGGTATTTGTGGTCAAAAATGGTTGCATTTTGCACCAAATCTATGTAACAAACAGTATCAATATAAAGGTTGCTGCAACAGCTTATGACACATAACTGAGCATGGGGTGGTCATCATATACCCCCATCATAATGTTCTAACCCTTATACACTCTAAAATAATTATAATTAAAACAAATAATAATAAACAGGTGTCTAACCAAAAACACAATGTTTATCACACATTTATGACTAGAATTGACAAACAAAGCTGAGCTGCATCTCACTTCAGCCATTAGCTTCCCAGATTTCAGAAGATACACATCACATCTATTTGGCATCTGCTGTTGACCTTTTATTTCCCCTGAGGACACGTGTCCTCGCTTTCAACTCCATGTTGAGTCTCACCTCCGTCCTCTGTGGCGCCCCATCCTGAGATCCAGCACATGGTCCCCTCCTCAAACTGCTCCCCAAAGTTGGGCAGGCAGATGGGCTCCACAAAGCCTGCAGAGGACAATGTGAATGAAATAGGTTTCCTGGAGTGACAGACATGACATTACAGGGACAGCACCACCATTAGCATCACAGCGCTCACAGTGCTTGATTTAGTTTCAATTTTAGTCTTTTGACTCAAATGCATTTAAGTTTTGGTCACATTTTGTCATTAGAATGTTTGTCATCCAAAACTTCTGTGGATTTAGTCGAGGAAAACAAAAGGTTTAATCTAATTCTATAACATTTTTCACACTTTTTCTCTGTATGTTCCTCATTAAATTATTTGTTAGTGACGTTAATACACAGATTGCTCAACATCCCTCATTCGGGTATTTCCTATCTCACCTTTGCTATCATACTGTACCTACTATCAAAAGTAAAGTGTGTAAACTGAGGTCAGGAGTTGTGTTTTCATTCTTCTGTTTCTGGCATTTTCATCTCTTTTTTTATTTGTTGATGAAAATGTCATTATATTCTATCATAGTTTTTCGCAACAAATCTTATTTTTTGTTTAGTTCTTATCTTGTTTTTGTCCTCAATCAATTCACAAATACTTTTAGTCAAAGTTTTTGTCAACAAAATTAACAGTGCTCAAAAAGACATTTGCATTTCCTGATTATGGAACATTTCTAAAGTTGCTTGCACTGGCATGAGTAACGTGTCAGCCCCATGCTCATGCTCACTGGAAGAACATGCGATGTGAAGACAAAGGGGACCCAGGTTCCTAGCATGCACTGTAGCGCCTCTAGTGGTGACACACTGCATTAGGGCCCCTTTCTATAACAATGTGCAAATGTATTGTAATGATGCCAATAACACAGCTCCTCTGCTGAAAAAAAGAAATACAGTCTATAGTAGGGCTGAACAATATGTGGTTATCATATTATCTAGACATGAACATGTGTGATATTCATATCTCGAAAGGTTATCAAATTTAGGGTTAGGGTTAAGACAGTGAATTGGTCTGTTCCGATTAAAAAGGCTGTGAAGTGATTGCATTTTCCACATGCAGTTGGTTTTATGTTGTTTTTTTTAAGAGTGCTTAATTTTCACTCTCGCCACACTTAAAATATCAATGAATGTGAACCCATAGTCATAACACATATCATGTCGCTATTGAGATATTTGGCATAAATATCGAGGTGTGAAACTTTGTCCATATCAAGCAGCCCTAATCTATGGTAAAATACAACTTCATTCTATCCAGTCATCTATCCATTTAGCTACAATGTGTTTCCTGAACCTCGAAATGTTAAAGGACCTGGCTGGTGTAGTCTGTGTTGGTAAGGGAGCTTCACTTTCACTGCAGTGCGTATTATGTGACAGTGTCACAGTGAATTTTTTATTATGGAATTGAAGCTGTTCAGTTGTAGAAATGACACAAGGCCACACCGCAGTGAGGCCACTCAGAGCAAAGCCACTGGGTGAGCTGTGAGGAGGGAGCCGTGGCTCGACCCTCGGACAGCTGATACTCCTAGTGACACTTTGCTGTCAGACACCAAGAAACCTGAGAGAGGACAAGTCACTCCACAGGAGGGAGGGAGAGACAGACACTGCTGCAGGCCCGATGGCAAAACAAGGCAACAGCAACATGTCTTCCCTCTCATGTCCCGAGCAAGTTTCCTCTAAACCGATTTGAGCAGGAAGTGGCTGACAAAGAGAGAAGAGTGAGGATGGGTGTTCATGAAAAGGAGAGAGGCACACCGTTGAAAATGAGCGGCTGGGCCAGTTTCATCAGCGCGATGTCGTAGTCCAGTCCTTTGGGCCGGTAGCGACCGTGGTAGATGATCCGCTCCACGGCCAGCGCCCGGGCCCCGTTGATGGGCTGCTCCGTCAGCCCCACGTGAACGCTCCACACTGTGGGGTGTGCAAACCTGACGGGACAAACAGCATCCAGTGACCTGCAGGTCGCCTCGGTGATCCCAACCCCAGCGGAAAAGCTGCCTTTGCTGCATTTTTGTAGTCGATTCGTTTGGGTTCACAGCTGCCCAGTTACAAGCAAACCAGGGCTTGTAAAGAAAAGTTACATGAAGTGATAAACAGATCATTTTTGGACATTTTTGAGATTCTAACATCCTGCCAGGTCAGAGATTTTGATAGTGGGGGGAGTCAAAGCAAATTTGACTCCAGTCCCTTTAACTTCAGAGAGAATCTAAAGCGTGAATGGTGAATCAGTGGCAGCTCAATTAGAGAGAAAGGGACTTTTCATTTTTTTTCTGTCCCACTTTGTGATTCAGGGCTGACCATAAAAACGGTGTATTTTACTTTAAAATCCTGCTCAGTGCAGCTTTATTTCTTGATTGACGCCTTTCACAAAAATAGGAACAAAGGGTGATGAGCAAGATATGATCTGAAAATTAGCTAGATATTTGTTTAAAAAAAAGAAAAAAATACTAACAATAATAATAACAATAATAAGGAGAGAAAAATAAACTAAGGAGAGAAAATAAAAATTACAAAGAAAATAATCAGAAAATTAGAACAATACATAGTAAAAAAAACCCCAAAAAAAACAGGAAATTATTAATGTAAAAAACTATATTCATTATTTGAATTATATAATTAAATTAAATTACAAGAAAACTAGAAAAGAATTACCCCAAAAAGTAAGATAATTACCAGTGAATAAATAAATAATATATAAAAAGAAAAAAGGTACTAAAGAGAGAGTTAAAAGGCAACTGGACACAAGGCAACCGTCCCTCCTTAGATGGACAGACTGCAGCACTTCCTGAGACGGTTTGTGCCATCAGTACCAGGTGTGTGTGTGTGTGTGTGTATGTGTGTGTGTGTTAGACTCACCCGAACACACAGTGTGCGGCCGTGAGGATCCAGCGGGAGGCGACAATGGAGCCTCCACACATGTGCTCGCTCTTGTAGTGGAGGCTGACCTGCCAGGGGAACTGGCCCGGCCCGGAGACGTTCCCCCCGACGATACGGGGACGGTACTGAGGCCTGGAGCCGCACTCTGAGGACAGACGCACGGGGGAGGGGTCAAAGGTCAGCATATACACAGCAGGTCTGTGCACAATACACAGGCACAAACGCACAAAGCAGCACGACGGCTAGACCAGTTCATCTGTGGACTAACAGGCTGGGCTTTGATTGGATTTTATATTAGTGGCCTGACATGACGGAGGCTCCTCTCTGACAACAACAACCAAAAAAAAAAAAAAAACAGTGTTGAATTGGATTTTCTTTGCTTGCAGTTTATTTTTTCATGTACATTTTTAGCCATTTAAAGGCAGAAATGTACCATGGACTGGTTGTGCTGGGTCAGCTGCCCAAAACAATTTCATTTGTCATTTCAATGAAACGCTTCATGAAACAAAACTAAATTCCTATTCATTTATGACGTGAAGATTTTCTATCAGCAGCTTCAGTCCTTTTCTTATCAGCCTTTACTTTCATATGGCTGACCTGCTTATTTTTTAATATTCTCTGTGATTACAGTGGTAAATTTATGAGGAAAAATTCACAAATTTATGAGAAAAAAAGCCAAAGTGCATTTTCTTCCACGGTCAAGGAACCACATCACTTCACTTTGCTGAATCTGATTCTAAACTGAAAAACTTTTTTCCTCATAAAATGTCTTCTCTCATAAATTTACAACTTCAATCTCGGAGAATATCTGAGTTTGTTTTCTTGTGATATTTACGACTTTAATCTTGGAACCTCTGAGGTATCTTTCTTGGAATATTGCCTTGGATCCATAATTTTTTCTGCCATCTTTCAGTAAGAGTTGACTCATGTTGAAAGGCAAAAGCAAGCACACACACACACAAGAAAAATAAAAACACACGCACAAAGCCACAAAATCATGTCATTTGCACACTGCACATGAGCTTACACATGCACAGTTTGACCATAAAACACTCGTGAGCTTCATTGTCAACAGAACAAACCTGAAACGTGACTGCAGAGGTCATGGGGCAAAAATGGATCATTGCCATTTTTGTATTTATTTAGTGCTGCAGATACTTTCTGAATCCAAAATATGTTGCAAAAGCCAATATTGCCTATGCACAAGCCTGCCAATGTGGTTTTTGATCAATATTTCTATTTTGATCCTCTCTATAGAAATATCAATCAAAACGCATAGAAATGGACTCAGTGAAACCAAGCAGTCTGTGGACAGGCTTTTTAAAAAAAGTTGTTATTTCACAACCTGAACAAAGTTCACTTTACTTCTTCTTTTTCTTACTGTTCTTTCTTTCTTTCTTTCTTTCTTTCTTTCTTTCTTTCTTTCTTTCTTACTTAGTTACTTTCTTGCCTTTTTAAAGTTTTTTGTAATTTTGTTTTCTTGTAATCTAATCAAACACACTTCATGCAGTCCTCTCAGCTTCAAGTCTTTTCTGTCAACCTGGTATTTCTTTTTCTTTTTCAGATTATTCTTTCATGCATTTTTAAACAAATTTTTTGGTAATTTTGTAGAAATTTTCTTGCATTTAATTGCATGTGTAAATTCTATCAACCTGGTTAATAGAAATGAATACTACCAGCCATTTATGTTTTTACAAACAAACTCTTGATGCAGAACACTCAGCTAAAGTATTTTCTGTCAACCTGGTATTTCTTTTTCTTTTTCTTTTCTCATTGTTATTAGTGTTTTTCTTGCTTTTTTAAACAATTTTTTAGAAAATATTTTTGGGGTAGTTTTCTTGTCATTTACTGCTTGTGTAAGTTCTATGAGCCTGGTTGACAGAGGTGAATACTGCCAGAGTTTGATGTTTTTGCAGACAAACTGTCTATGCAGAACAACAGCACTCAGCTTGAAGTGTTTCCTCACCCAGGCATTTCAGTGTGGTCACCTTCCCTGAGCTGCACTGACTCTTACTGAGGACACAGAGGAGATGCAGCCACAGTCAGAGGGAGAGAAACCCAGCAAACACACACAAGCACTAGACGGTAAGAAGTCAACGCCAGTCACTTTGACACAGCAGTGCCGCAGAGGACTGAGGCATTCATGGACTAGTTTAGGATTTGTCTCTACAGAATCTCTGCAAACAAAAAACAAAAACATCTTCGACTTTTGACACACCTTGAAAGCTAAACAACAGAGCAAAGTGAAGCCAAATGATGCTGGTGGACAACGCAGGGAGATGGAAAGCCTGCACTGTATATTTCCATGTGTCACACACAATTTAAAGTTAGTTTACATAGCTTTTCACTCATTCACATGGGGATTTGCCTTTACCTGTGGATGGTGGTGTTGTGGATCTTAATGATCTGTGACCCAGTCTGACTCAGGTGGATGGACACCAGGTTGTGCTGGAAGTCCTGCTCGATGGAGGACAGAGGGAGGGACTGCGACTCCACGTACCTAGAATGAACACACATCATAATGTTAATGCTGTGCTGATTTGAACCTGAGGCTGTTTGAAAAATATGAGCTCTGAGACTGATTTGTGGCTGGACCACTGATTGTTTTCTTTTTAACAATATAGTTATTAGCATCCTATTACGTTACTGTTACAGCACCACGCTGGAACTCAGTGAGCTCTTTAGAACGAGCCGTTCTTTCACTAATGTTTGTAAAGGCAGACTGCATGGCTAGCTGCTGGATTTTATCCACCTGTGGTGATGGGACTGAATGAAACGGCAGAATTGAATGATGAAGAGGTGTGGAACAATACTTTTGTCCATAGAGTGTATAACTTGGCTGTGGTTAAACCTATAGCCGGTGGATGAAAACTTATATTTTCGCTGTTCCAAACACTTTCTGCACAGGAGGCCATGGATCACCTGGAGTATCCCAGCTGTTTGCAGGCGGAGAAGCCCAGGACGTTGTTCCAGTCCTCTGAACACACCGTCCTCCACGTTCCTCCACTGAGAACCTGCAGCACCGAGCTCTTCCCACTCAGACGCACTGACACACACACACACACACACAAATACACACACAGTCAGAGCTGGAAGTGAGAAGTGGATTTTCAAGGCCTTAAAGGTACCACATGAGCCTTGTGTCACTGACGGTGTGGGTCTGAAACCTGAATGAAAGGACAGACTAAAAACATTGAACAGATGTTTGTATTTGATGTAGTTAACTTTGCAGTTAGACAGTTTAGTTTTTTGTTCAATCAATCAGTATCAATCAGACTTTCTTTATACAGCATTTTTCATACAAATGTAACACAAAGTGCTTCACATAATAAAACAACAGAACAATACCACCCCCACCGAAAAAAGTGCAATAACAACAGGAAGTGAAGCAGGATGAAGACCAATAAGAAAATAGATAAAACTCAAAATAGCAAAAATAAAAGTGGGAATAAAATGATTAAGGTATGAAAAAAGAGAAAACAAACAAACAAGAAATAATAAAAAATAAATTAATAAAAACAAACAGTAGATAAAAAGTAAAAAGTGGTTAAGAGCGCAAACTCATAGAGAAGCCATGTTTGGAGCACCAGAAAATAAAAGGTAAGGTATTAAATAACGGTACGGAGTTCTTGTGGTCTACTTAGTTTTTGTTTACAGTAACTAAAGTGGCTTAATAGCACTGAACAATAATAACAATATTGGATTATCCAAATTGGGATAATCCAAATTAAAATGTGCGATGTCACACCACAGCCTGGCAGGAAAGCATGATTTGTTTCATACAGGCCTCAGCAAAATTCACATGATCATCATTTCAATACTTAAAGACTTCTTCCAGTGAATTATGCAACACACACAGGATCTGTCACAGGAGCATTTTCCCATATTGTTCAGCTCTAGTTGATTTTATCAATTACATGGTGAAAACAACAACCTGCATCATAGCAGGAGTGATACCTGATTTACTAATTGTCAGTGTCCTCTCAGTGAATCACTGTGTGCGTGTGTGTGTGTGTGTGTGTGTGTGTGTGTGTGCCCGTCTCACCACAGCTGAGTTCGTCTTCTCCATGTTCACAGTCCACCGCTCCGTCACACTGGGCCGAGCTGCTGATGCAGCGAGAAGACGAGCCACAGTGAAACTTCCCCATGCAGCTAAGAGCCACTGCAGAGGGGCAGACAGGCAGACAGACAGGCAGACAGATAGACAGACGGACAGAAAGAGAGACACACGTTGCTTTCAGATTCAGATTTCAGATACCTCTTTGGTTTATCTGTCACAGATTTGCATTTAAACTGAACCACTATTCTGTTCTGTCCTGTTACATTACACTTTACATTACACATTACACTTTTACATTACACAATTCAGACAGCTCTTTCTGTGGTCACTGTAGACATACATTATGTCACCATATCGCTGTATTTCTACAGTGACCACATCCCGCTCAGTGTTTGGTTAGATAACATCTCATCTCTGTCATCTACTATTCACAGTGAACCACTCTACACCATGTGACACCCATCACCAGGCAGCAGCATTCGCACAAGGCGGACCCCACTTTTCTCACCACTTCCTGGAATTTCTTACGCATGCAGAGGCCCACATTGTATAACAGGATAGGGCCGCATCAAATATTGATGGAGCCGCGGCGGTCCAAGGTACAGTGACTTCATTATTTGAAAAACGGATGGGCTTCACGCAGCGCCCAGCCGCTCACCTCCAAGGCCGATGCCGAGAGCGAGAATGACCACCAGGACGAGGCAGGAGCCAATCAGCAGCTCCATCCGGCGGGCTAGCAGTCTGCCCCTCCATGTCTTCTCCTCCAAGTCGTCCTCTGTTGACACAAAAGGGTTCATGAACTCTATAGAATATAGGTAGAAGACAGTCAAACACAAATAAGCAGCGAGGCACATTTTCAGTGAAGACCTGTATTCCTTCAGCGTTTTCATGTTAAAATATTCCAAATCAATATCGGTGACCCTAGAGGTTTTATTCTTGGCAGGGTGGGAAAAGCTACAGAAATTGCATTTTAAAAAAAGAAATTGTTTGTGTTTTTTGTACATTACTTGTAGAGAGAAACATGAAATGCAAGGCAGAGAGACAGGATGACATGTCTGAGCTGGACTCCAACCTGAACCTGGGCCACTGACTAAGACTTAACCCTATAAAGCCTGAACTATGAAAGAATTGGCAGAAAAATTCCAATTTTTTGAAACTGAACCCTTTATTTAGTCCTATAACAAAATACATAAAAAAAAAAGAAATTCAAAAAATATGTTATTACACGACCTTTCTGGTGTATGATATGTGATATGTACTTGAAGTGCCAATGGTATGGTCCAGGGTGAACAGGAGAAGTGTTCAAAGGTATACAACAGTATTTTGGTCAAGTACTGATTAAACTGAAAACGTAAAACGGAATTGAAAATGTGTATCATATATGATACGAATGGCTTTATAGGGTTAAAACAAACAAAACAAAACATTCTCCAGCACACGGCTTCTTCATGGACAGTTTTTTGGCAAAAAGTCACCCTGCCAGGTTAGAGATCTTCAGTTGAAACAAATTTGACCAGGCGCCTCTCACTTCCCTGGAACACAGAAAGTAAGAGGTGAGAATGAGTTTGGCCTGAGTGCAGACTGCAGTTTGTTTTGTAACGCTAGAATCTGCAAGCATGAGTAGCCTCTGAAGATCAGATGTAACATCCCATGTCGTCTAGCTGTACACCCTTGTGTTTCGGAGTTGCTTCCTGTAGATGGTTCAGATTATGTTCTCACTCCCAACAAACTCAGCCACGGTTCTGTTGGAAGACATCCAAGATTCAGATTTTAACACGTTTGCTCTTTTGTTTTCTTTTTTCCCAGTTTTGTGGGAATGCACAACTAAACTAAACCCTGTGATTACTGGTGAAGCAGTCATTTAACATCTCCTCACGAGACCCGCCTGACGTTTACAAGTGAAAGCCAACGAAAGCCGAAAAGGTTGCCAGAGAAATGTCTGGCAATGTCAGTGCTTGTGGAAAGTATTTTCAAAGGGACATGAAGTTAAAAACAACAAAGAGGCTGAGGGCCTATAACACACAGGTAGTGTCATCAGATAATCTGATCCCCACCGGTGTTGAGGACAATATTATCTTTGTCCGCTGCTGCAGAAATGTGTGGTGCCAACAACATGAGCAGGGTTCGTGTCTCTCACCAGTCATAAAGGGCTGCACCTTGGTGATTGGCATGGCGGGACTGGGTGCAGCTGGGATCTGGGGCTCTTCGGGTTTGGCAGGATCGTCTTCTGGTTCCTGGTTGGCGTTGAAGCTGCCCAGGGGGCTCACGTTCACCGTGGTGGGGGTGTCCACTTCGGGGAGGTCTTCCTCTGTCACAGAGACCACCTCTATCCTGGAGGGGTCCGGCTGTTCCGGCGCCTCTGCCCCTGCCTCCGGCCCCTAGGTGTAAATAGCTTTTCCAGTTATTGCTACACAACAAAATATTTGGGATGAGATGATGAAAAGAGCTATTGATTTCTTTTAAAAGAGCACTTAAACATACAATGAGTGCATGTGTTTCAAGGGTTGATCTTAAGTGTTAAAGCCTTGCAGAGTTGGATTTGCCTTGTGTATTTCTCATGCTAAATCCTGGCCCATAGTGAGTATACACCTACCCTGCATTCCAAATCGCATATTTAAACTTTTTACTTTTAGTATGTACTGCAGCTGCCCTTACAAAGTATGTAGTTTAGTTTAGTATATGTGTGCTAATTCTTTTTTTCCCCTACTAAATAGTATGGTAGTATGAGTATTGGAACACAGGGCTAGTGTTCAAAATGTTAGTGCTTATTGGTGGTTTCCTATGGTGGGCGGGGCCGGACAACAAAGGAAGGGAAGTGTCTAATAGAAGTGAATGTTTGGAGTGTGAAGAGAGAAACCAGGGAGCATGGAGAGGAGACTTGATTGATAACTGTTGAATCAAACTGGTGGCTCTTACTTTGAAGAGTCAAGTCATGAAAGGAAGAAAAGTTTAAATGAACTGAGCAAACTGTACAGCAAAAGCTGCATTCACAGAATCCTGATGGATATTCTCTTTACCATTCCATTTTTGCATTTCGAAAGGGGAATTTTGCTTGTGGATGTTGATGGAAAGGATTTTTGAGTTTTTCATGGACAAATGAGTTCATATGGACATTTAAAATTGAATACCATAAGTGGAAGCTGACAAGACAGATTCACTGAATCTGCTTATTGGAAGCAATTCTTTTGATTTATTGAGTTTTTGGGGAGTAAACATTTAATTTAGTATTTTATCCTAACGCCAACAGAAAGAAATAGCAGCAGTATCTTGATGTCTTGGTGAGTAGGCTTTGGGAAAAGGACTGATTGTTACAACAAGAGCTGCAGTATTTCAGAAACCTGAAAGAAACAAGCACAACTGGGTTGTTGCTCCTCTACATGGTTGATGTATCCTGCATCCTGCTGTCGTGTCGTATTATGAAATATATCTTGTCCAACTTTTCAATAAGCATGCATTTTTTGTTGTGGCTGTTATTTTATTATGATTACTTTTATTATTTATTTTCAAATGTGTGTTCAAATAGGCTACATAATGCAAGTAATCATTCAAATCATCAAAAGGCCAACAGCTTAAACCCTTGTGAGCTGGAAAAATCATGTAAGATTATTTGAATCAAAATGATTTGGTAACAGGGTTGAAATTAGAGTAACAGGGCACACAAACTAACAGGTGTGATTGGATACATTATTTTTGATTAAAGATCATGCTACAAATGCATTAAATGAATACACAGGACCACAGGAATGCTCTGTATCCCTGTCTGAATCATAGTTGATGCCAAAATTGTTATGGATTTGCAGATGAGATGCTGCTCTCCAGCTCACTGTGGGACAGTCAGTGACTGTCATATCAAAAATACGTATGAACTGATCAATGTTTTAGAAAGCTGATGCTGTAATGTTCACATTTAATTTTCAGACGCTGGCCAGAGTATTGCATACCTCTCTTGTGATAGTGGTGTGCAAGAACTCTGTTCAAATCAATAATTTTTTCATGTCTATTAAGCTAATGTAAATGACCTGCACATAATTTCAACACAGCTGAGTTCATTCTGACTTAATAATCCCTTAATATGCTTAGGCTACCTGCTGGCAATAAAAAAGGCCATTTATATTCTGAATGATACACTTTCAAAACATGTAAATTATGCTAAATTATGCATACATATTTAATTTTACTAGATGATAGACTTTACCTTCTGAGTGAACTGAAGGAGATGCAACCCTGTTACTGCTGATGTTGCTGATAAAACATTGTCTTAACAAGCTTACAAGACACATATGCCTGTAATAACTAAATCATACCAAAACAAGTACACTGAAAACTTATTTAAACTGACAGAATTGATTACCAAGCTGGCCTGGGGGGTGCTCCAAAGCTATTTGGTATTTTAAATCATATCATCATTAAATCATCATCGCATTTTGTCTCAGGGCAAGTGTATATTTTTGTATTTCACGCGTGGATTGTTTGAAGTTTCATTGGACAGAAATTCTGGAATGTCCCTTAAATGTGACATGACTCCGTCGACCACATGGACCGTGAGAAACGCAGGTGCCACACAGACAGGCAGGGCGGGCAGAAAATCACTGGCCGTTTGATCAGACCTGGAGATGCACATCGCAGCGTTTCGATACATGTATTGATCAGAATCAGGATCTCGCATCATGTCCTGCTCACGACTGACTGACACACACACACACACACACACACACACACACAAAACAAACAAATAATGCGGCGTGCACGCGCAAATTCGGCCCCGGTCTGCATTTCACCAGGATCTACTGTATGACCTTTTATTAGGATAACACTGATATTGCACTTTACTTTTAATCTATTTAACTTATTCTATTTTTAGCATTTTCATTGTCTATTTTACTCTTTGTCTTATTCTGAAGTGTGTTTATTTATTTATGATGCTGCTGTCATGCTGGAGCTGCTAAACCGTGTTTCACACCGTGTTTGACAATACATTTCTATTCTATTCTAGCAAAATGTTCCCACACTGCTGGCACCATCCTAGAAGCCCTTGGCTTGGCCTGAACCTCCACTCACCTGTACTGCGGAGGCGAGAGAGCTGCGCTCAGAGCGTGTGTACGAGACACTGGGCCCGGGGCGAGAAGGGGCGGGGCTTCAAGCATGCGCGCGTGACGTCACATGTATTGACAGGGAAAAAAAGCATATAATGAAGCGCTGTACCTGCTGAATGGTGCCCGCTTCTAAACCTCATTAAGTGACATACTGACAACCATGGCCACTTGTGACCAAAACCTGCAGCTGCTTGAAGAGCTGCTCTCAGCGCTTGATGATCACATGGCCTCGCTGGCCAGTGCCAAGGCTGAGAACAGCATCATCCACCAAGAGCTGGAAGGAATAGGAGAGGGCCTTCACAAATTAACCAACAGCACTTCTAAACCCCAAGTCTCCTCACAGCAGGAGCACAGTGTTTCTCTGAAAAACCCTGTCCTCCGCACACAGGAGCTGGCCCACCAGCCTGATGCGAAGAGCGACATGACAGAGAAGCACTGCCGTACAACAGAGGAGCAGGAAAGTATGCTGGAGGCCCGCAAGGTCGAGAACAGCAACCTCTGTGAAAAACCAGCACACCTGAATGTGTTGCGTGGTGAAAAAGATGCAGTTGTTCAGCAGCTTGAAATCGAGCTCTGTGCGCTGCAGAAGGAAAACCTCTGCAAAGAAGAGATGGCCTCTGAGGTCAAGGATTCTGCACCAAACCAAAAAATGGAGGCAGTCACTGACCTTGAGAAGAGCCAGCCGGAGCAGAAGGAATGCGAGGCAGAGCAGACGCCTCAACAAGAAACAGAAACTAAAACCAGCAAAAAGAAAAACAAAGGTAAAAAGAAGAAACAACAGGAAGTAATGGTCAAGGAATGTGAGGCAGAGCAGACACCTCAACAAGAAACAGAGACTAAAACAAACCAAAACAAAGGTGAAAAGAAAGAACAAGAGGAAGTAATGGTCAAGGAATGCGAGGCAGAGCAGACACCTCAACAAGAGACAGAGACTAAAACAAGCAAAAAGAAAAACAAAGGTAAAAAGAAGAAACAACAGGAAGTGATGGTCCAGGAATGCGAGGCAGAGCAGACGCCTGAACCAGAGACAGAAACTAAAACAAACAAGAAGAAAAACAAAGGTAAAAAGAAGAAACAACAGGAAGTGATGGTCCAGGAATGCGAGGCAGAGCAGACGCCTGAACCAGAGACAGAAACTAAAACAAGCAAGAAGAAAAACAAGAAAAACAAAAAGAAAAAGAAGGCAAAGAGGGGGAAGCATTCCACAGAGCACGAGGCCAGTGAGACGGACAGCAGAGACCAAGCCGCTGACTCTGGAGCCCATGATGACCAAGAGGCTGGACAAAAAGCCAGGAAGAGAAAGTCCTGGTTTCAGAGATTCATCCGCTTCCTGACACCTGCCTGCCTCAGAAAGAGCGAGGAGCAATGAGCAGGACAACATGCACTGCAAATCCCAGCATCCTCACTCAACCTTGTTTTTTACTTTTCAATCTGCATGCACTCAAAATAATAATAATAATTAAAAAAAATTAAAATTAAAAAAAAAAAAATCCCCTGTGGTATCTCTGAAATAATGCACATGTCTGTATTGTTAAAATTTTATTGCAGGAGTGATTGCTAAGCAGCACTAAAGTCAGCACAGCATTTCACGCATCTGGAAAGAGCGTGTTGGTTTGAACATATGTAGCAATTGTGTGGTTTTTGCAATTTATATGCAGCAATGTTTAGTTGTCACCACAGGGACTCTCCAGTACTGTGCAACTTAACAATGTACATTTGCATATTCTAACACCAACTTCACAATATATTTCTGTGTGTGTGTGTGTGTGTGTGTGTGTGTGTGTGTGTATAAACACACACACAAACGTTTACATATACATGCATACATACGTACACACAACCACATATATATGTTTTTGCTGTTACCATTATGTTTTTATTGAAAAATAATATTTAATTGTTCCCTAAACACTAAGTAAATGATTAGAATCCCACTATAGTAGCTGTGAAGTACGTAGCTCCTAATAATTGAATTAAGAAAATTACGATGAATTTCAAAGGTTTTTGGAAAAAATATCTAGACCAAGATTCAAGATTCAAGAACTTTATTTGCCATTTGTGCATACACACATAGGAACTCTTGTTTGGTCATTCAGAGAGTCAAGTTAAAAAAAAACAAAACAAAACAAAACAGAAAGGTCTGGAAAGATCTGGTGTGTATCCAAAGTTAAAACTTTACTGTTTTTCAGTGGTGGTTCTAGACCAGTTTTACTGAGGGGGCCTGGCTGTGGGCAGGGGTTTTGTCAGAGGGGCACATTCAATCTGGGGCAAAAAAGACAACGATTCAAAATTATATCTGATTTTTTTTTTCTTTCATAAAACTGGTGATTAACCATTGTAACCAAACTGAATGGTTCAAAATATCACATTTGAGACACAAGAATAAAAAACAAACAATGGAAACATCCTTTTTTTTCAGTGTAACCTTAGTACAGACAAACTCCTCACTTAGTACAAACTCCTGCTTCTACAATCTTTATCAGGCAGTTTCATCAACATCATCATCACAGGAAAGCGTCACTGTGGCTGTCTCTCTGTGTGCAGAGCTGTGGGACACCAGACTATAATCTTACCGGGATCTCATTAAAAAAAGCCCAGTCATGGAGAGAGATATCCAATAATTTGGGAATACCAGGTGTGTTTAAAAACTGGCCAAGATATATGATGTTTTTGCTTTCCACAATAGGCGAGATTTTTTTTCTTTTTTTCTGCAATCAAAGACCAATATTGTTGTTAACTGAAGCAAATGATTTACTACACGGGCCGAAGGTGTATGGAATCTAGATGAGTGACATCATGAGATATGCACTAGCCTACTCTTGCAAAGACAATGCAGTATAGTCATACATTTATTATAAAATTCCATGTGAAGTCACACACACAAAAGGTAACAGGTGAAATCAGATGATATGAGAAAAAATGTTACAGGGGCACTGGCCCCTGTTGGCCCCTCCCCAGAACCTCCACTGCTGTTTTTGTCCATAACATAGTTGACCAACTAATCAGTTAACATCTCTGTTTTTAAATACATATCTGAAATCAGTTTGAGCTTGAGATTGGAAATGGCTTAAAACATAACATTTCAGGGGTACTTTTCAAGGAAAAAAATAAATATATTGGCAAAAATTAACAAAATTTACAAACTCAAAAAGTCCCACAATTATATATTGACCCATAGGTTTTTGTGATTGTGTGTGTATTCACACACACACACACACACACACACACACACACACACACACACACACACACAAACACATATGTGTGTGTGTGTGTGTGTGTATGCGTATATGTAAACATAAAAAACAAGACACTAGAGATCTGTAGGTCTGAAGTGATCTCACATGACGTGGAGCAGCCACATCGATAGTGAGAAACGCAGGTGCCAGACAGACAGGGTGGGCAGAAAATCACTGGCCATTTGATCAGGCCTGGGGTCTGTACCATAAAGCTGGATTTGGGCTTAGTGAGGTAACTTCAGGGTTAACCCTGGGTTTTCTGTACCATAAAGGTGGTTTACTTTTTATCGGGGTACGTTGCCGTGGTAACATATGCTGAACATCGAACCTGCTCAGGAGCAGGTTAAGTTCAGGATAAGAGCTCAGCAGGTATTAAAGCCCCACCCATTGACCAATCAATTCTCTTGGAAAATGGCCCGCCCATTTGATGAGAACCCAGTGGATCTAGGTGCACAATTTGTGCACCTTTATTTCCAAGTTAGGCTGAGTATTTTTTTCTGAATTTAATTCAGAGGGTTAAATAAAAGTCTGATAAAATACACAGCAGCCTCTAGGCTCCTTTAGACATTAGATTTACATTAGTTTGCTCATATTTAGTATTTAGGGTGTCTGCCCTGAAAAGTCTACATGAGAGTTGATGCCAAATGTTTTACAGTCTTTAAGTGACAGTGAAATAATATTTTAACCAGCAGAATAAACACGAGGTGCCAGATGCTTTCTAAAATGATATATCAGAATCAGTTGAATCAAAGTGACGATTCTGACGAAACTCAAACTGAGGGTTTGAGTTTCTCTGCAGGAGTGTATGGCTGAGTGACAGCTTGGCAAAAAATGACTTGTGGTGTGTTTGTGTGTGTGTGTGTGTGTGTGTGTGTGTGTGTGTGTGTGTGTGTGTGTGTGTGTGACGTCACAAAGAAAGCCGTCTGTCGGCTACACCTGCAGCGCTGTGAACGGCGGTGACGTCACCCGCTACTCCCGATGTCAAACTGCAGCAAAAGCTTCGCTGCGTTTAAGGTTTAGAAATGCCTGGGAAAATGTAGCTTCTGTGGACGCTACCGCGCTATTTTATCAGTAAATAATTTCACCACTTCAGAGCTATTTGATTCAGAAAACAGCGACGTTACGGCCACGCTACTGACAAATGTAGTTAAACGTTAACGCCACTACAGCCTACTACACGGCCACTATACTGTGCGTGTGTGTGTGTGTGTGTGTGTGTGTGTGTGTGTGTGTGTGTGTGTGTGTGTGTGTGTGTGTGTGTGTGTGTATACAGTATACGGACACAATCACAAACACCTATGGGTCAATATATAATTGCAGGACTTTTTGAGTTTGTACGTTTCTGGTAAAAAAGTTAATTTTTGCCAATATATTTATTTAAAAGTACCCCTGAAATGTTATGTTTTTAGTAATTCCCAAGCTCAAGCTCATAGTGATTTCAGATATTTATTTAAAAACAGAGATGTTAACTGATTAGTTGGTCAACTATGTTACAGACAAAAACAGTAAAGTTTTAACTTTGGATACACAACAGATATTAAAAAAATGCATTATTCCTGGAAGAATGAGCCCATTTACCTATATGTTTAATTGTAATCCCCAATTAATAAAGAGAATTACCTAATTAAAATTCTAACCCCTTATTTCAGAGAATGCATTTAATGTTTTATAGACTTATGTGCCTTTCCGTTTTTTTTTTTTTTTTTTTTTAACTTGACTCTCTGAATGACCAAACAAGAGTTCCTATGTGTGTATGCACAAATGGCAAATAAAGTTCTTGAATCTTGAATCTTGGTCTAGATATTTTTTCCAAAAACCTTTGAAATTCATCGTAATTTTCTTAATTCAATTATTAGGAGCTACGTACTTCACAGCTACTATAGTAGGATTCTAATCACTTCCCTAAACACTTTACTTAGTGTTTAGGGAACAATTAAATATTATTTTTCAATAAAAACATAATGGTAACAGCAAAAACATATATATGTGGTTGTGTGTACGTATGTATGCATGTATATGTAAACGTTTGTGTGTGTGTTTATACACACACACACACACACACACACACACACACAGAAATATATTGTGAAGTTGGTGTTAGAATATGCAAATGTACATTGTTAAGTTGCACAGTACTGGAGAGTCCCTGTGGTGACAACTAAACATTGCTGCATATAAATTGCAAAAACCACACAATTGCTACATATGTTCAAACCAACACGCTCTTTCCAGATGCGTGAAATGCTGTGCTGACTTTAGTGCTGCTTAGCAATCACTCCTGCAATAAAATTTTAACAATACAGACATGTGCATTATTTCAGAGATACCACAGGGGATTTTTTTTTTTTTTAATTTTTAATTTTTTTAAATTATTATTATTATTTTGAGTGCATGCAGATTGAAAAGTAAAAAACAAGGTTGAGTGAGGATGCTGGGATTTGCAGTGCATGTTGTCCTGCTCATTGCTCCTCGCTCTTTCTGAGGCAGGCAGGTGTCAGGAAGCGGATGAATCTCTGAAACCAGGACTTTCTCTTCCTGGCTTTTTGTCCAGCCTCTTTGTCATCACTGGCTCCAGAGTCAGCGGCTTGGTCTCTGCTGTCCGTCTCACTGGCCTCGTGCTCTGTGGAATGCTTCCCCCTCTTTGCCTTCTTTTTCTTTTTGTTTTTCTTGTTTT
>NC_044000.1:4400000-4535000 GCF_902150065.1 Myripristis murdjan
GGTCTGACCAGTTAGCCAGCTGATGCTTGAACGGAAACATGAGATATCACATTCCACCTTGAACAGTTTGCTTTCCATTCTTACAGAGTTAGAATGACTGACTGACCTCTTTTTCTTTGAGCGATTGTATTAAATAATCCATTAATTGAATCACACAGGTAGATTCAACAGCAAGAAATATAATATTTATTTGCTCTTGGCTTGTCTCGCATTGTTCTTGTCAAACTGCCGGATGTAATCAGCCAAGTTCATCTCCAGAAGGGAAGTTGGGAGACAGGCTGGTGTCTCTGGTATAAGCTATTGTTGTACCATATGAAGTTAGCAGGAGAACTTGATTGACAGTTCAATTGTCATGTTAGTGACACAATAAACAAGCCAAATCTGATAGTACTCATTTTCATGTGCACATTGTACTTAGACTAACCAGTATTCATTCATTCATCTATTGATTCATTACCCATTTATTCTATATCAGAGCAGCTCTTGGCTGGAGTCGATTCTAGTGTGCATTCCAGCAAACTCTACACAGAAAGGGTCGGAAACTGAACCTTTGGCCTTCTGGCTAAGAGGCTACAGTTTTGAACACTCACAGAGTGTGGCCGTGACATTCTACTAATCAACAAGTTTCATGGAAATGGCGATGTGAATCCTGCAGCATCAAGTTGTCCTTTTGGTACACTACACCACTACCTACCTGGACACAGACAGCATGTCACCGCTCTTGAAATCCTAAAGCAATGTCAACACAGTATACTGCCTCAAAGGAAATACTTCACAACACAAAGAAATCCTGAGCTGCTGGTACCCAAATATTCTCCTCCTAGTGACTGGTGTGCTATTCATGAGCTCCATATGTTGCTCCTTTGTTCATTCACACTGTAAACATGAGAATAGAAGGAATGGAAGAGCATGATTGACACATAGTCATTTATGATACTTCACTGATGGTACTTGTTTATATTTCTTGTCATTCTCTAGTCTAAACCAAGCAGTGAGGTCCCCATTAAGAATATATAGACCTACAAGTCTAGAAAAAGTGTCACTGCAGATGAATTTGCATACAGAGGAAATTGGAGTCGGCTTGGCTGTCTCTTAGCAACAGCCAACAACTGAACAAAAAACCAAACCACACACACACACACACACAGAGAGAGAGAGAGAGAGAGAGAGACAGAGAGAGAGAGAGAGAGAGAAAGAGAGAGAGAAAGGTTGATGGTAAAGGTGAAGGAGTGGTGAGTTGCTATCAAGAAGAATAGAGCATGAGATAGTGACAACCCCTGGTACCTGACCACAGGTAAGAGACAGTTCTGAAATAGTTCTATATAATCTTATAGTTTGATGAAATTTATTTCCATGGATTGATTATAAACTCCAATTAGGAGTTCTCCCTGGTTTCATTATAGATTGCATGAAAAATGTAATCACCAGTGCTTTTGGCAAGGTAATTATTTACCTGTAGCTTAAATTTGTTTATAGCTTAGCCACTGACTTTTAATGACTTTTTTGTTGCATCTTATTATTTTGACTGAGTTGTATTACTCTGACAGTGTTCTCCTCATATGACCTAGTTATCGCAGAGACTAGCACTTCCAAGATGAGCAATTGGACCCCCCTTATCTATAATGCAGGCTTGTAATGTGAGTTGAAACCTGGGTCGGTGACAGGAGAAGATGGGACTGCTATAGTGTCTCATGAACTGTCCTGTCAGTTATCCCTATTCTAAAAGACATGCTGCACTTCAGTTCTTTATATCATATTCAATAGTTTATCAATCATACAGTTCCACTGGAGTCAGTGAGTCATTAACTTCCTCTGTGCAGATTCACATATTGCATTTAAATGAGGAGAAATTACAGATTATATTTTTTTCAATTCCCATCTTTGAAGCAAGTATGCAAGAGGTAGTTATTGGGTGCTGTTATCAGCGCCCTCACTATATATATTAGGGCACTGTCTGGGATATTGGCAAAAAAAAAAAAAGAAGTTTGGGTCCATAAGTAATAATAATAATTTATTCCTAGTAAGAATGCTGCTGGGTCCTATTCATCACATTGGGTTCCCAGGGTCTCCATTATTGTCACATTACATCACACACATCTTTCACTGCTGTTTCTCTAGATCACTTTGTTCTGCCTCATGAATAAAATATCAAAGCCTCCTCTCGATGAATTCTAGTGTCACATCTCGTTTTTGCCAGTGTTGGGGAGGGGGTGGGGGGGACTTGAGAAGTATTGTTGTGGTAACACTCAGGCCAACTGTCTTTACCTCCCACTCTCTGCCTATCCGGAAGCTTCTGGCTGTCTGCCTCTATTTGAAATGCTAATACACTTTTCAATGCAAAATGCCAACTATCAGCCTCCTCCTCCCTATCAGTTCTATCTACCCGACTCCTTTCTTTCTTACTGCCCTCCTTCAAGGCTATGTCATCTTTCCATAAGCAGCTCTGTTCTCTTGGCGGCATAGCAAAAGGTTCCAGGTCCTGGAGTTGATGTTGACTGTACTGTGCTGCTGGAGGTTGCTGGTTTCAAAGAATAATTCTGTATAATTATTAGCCCTGAGCAAGCTGTATCCAAGGGCTGCAGTTGGCTCACACCAGTACTGTACATCAGTACTGTACTTAACAGTTGGTTTAGGATTCACACTTGAAAATCAAAGCTCAGGGTTAATGTCCTCAGATCACAGTTTTGATTTGACAACAAACACTCTTTTGCTTCTCAAAAGTATTATATTGCTTTTGTTCTAACCTTGATTCTAACCTCAATGCAGACTACAGCCCTTAACCCAAACAACTTTTTTGGTGATATCCTCAGAAATTCTGGGATAATACAGCCTTCAAATGCTCATTGGAAACAACACATCTATAAGTTTACAAGCACATGAACACCACCTTGAGCTTGTAATTACCAGTTGTAAAGCAAGGCTATTAAAAGGCAGCTAATCACCATCTCTGACCCAGTGGAAGCTATGGCCTCATGCACAATATAACTGGAGCTGCGATGTCGGAGAAGCATGTGGAGAAAGTCTCTCGAACTCTAACCCTAAACCTAACCCTGTTTTATGTCTTGCATAAGCTGCAAATAAGATAGTTCTAAATTAGACTAATCCAAACTAATCCAACCCCTAATCTTAACCATTTCAAACTATGATTGAAATAATATATTGGATCCTAACCACAACCTGGCCCAAACCTTACCCATTTCAGAATAGAACTGAATAAAGCATTGGACCCAAGCCATAACTTGACCCTAACTTGAACCAAACTCAGACTTTACAAGTAAAAACAGCCCTGTACACAGGGGCTTCAGTGTTCTGATGTCCACAGAACCCTCACCATAGGCTCTATCTCTCTAACAACCCCATGGTAACTACTGACAGTATACATAGCTTATTTGGCAGGATAAGGGGCCCCAGTTTGTTGCAACACATAAAGACTAAGGGGAAGAGGTGTTTCCATAAGGCTGGACCAAGTCTGACAGCTTCTGCCACCCAGTCCCAGACATCACAAGCTGCCACATTGTTTCACATGAACTTGAAACCGGTGTCAAGCCGTGTTATTCTTCAGGGTCGTGGCAGATAAGTCACAGATGTGGGTCAGTGCTTTTTTCTCAAAAACTCACTTCGCAAGCTGCCCATACTACCAAAATTGGAGATGGTGAGCTGTGAGATATCAAGTGTATAATCTTCTAATACCTAACCCTTAGAAAGGCTCTCTGGCAGAAATAGAGAGGCTTTCTCCTTGATTTTACCCTTCTTGTCATAAACTGGAAAGCATCAATGATGCCGGAGTTTCTGAGCTGTGATTTGTAAGGCCTGCAATGGCTTCCATTTTTTCAGGTTTCTGTGGTTACCCAATATTTCCAACCAATGTTCTTGAATGCCTGTAAAATTTGCATTTTCAGTGTCAGAAATACAAGCTTTCAATATTGCAGGGATGTCCCACCTTCTAATTTGCAGTTATCAGGCTATATGCTAGCTTTTGTGAGCTGGATTCTCTGTTACCGCTGCTATCCATTTCCTCATAATCACGTCTGATGTGAGTCTGCAGTTGTTTATTGCAGGTAATTGGTTCACATGCTGGACTTTTACATAAAATTGCCTGTTTTTTAGCATTTGAATTATAATGGCTTAATGGCATAATTACTTGTATCTGTGAGGGTGTGTGAAAAAGCCCCTGCACTTGCAAATGAGGAACAAAATAAAGAGAGCAGGCACTCACACACACATGCAACCTAGTTAGTTGTATGTGTCTGCAATTAAATTTGTTACCTTATTGTATGTTTTAATTGCCATCCCTGGGATTAGGTCAAATCATGTAAGTTAGCAGCGCAGACGTGAAGTATAATGGAAAGAAAACTTTAAATATAGAAAACAATTAATTATGAATTATTAATAATTATGAAAAATTATTCAGATCAAACAGTAACAGAAAACTCAACACCATGTAGACAGCAGTGCAGAAATGGATATATACCCCCAGTCCCAACCAACACTCAGGCACATAAGGAACACACACATTCATATGCACACTCAACCTATCTGACTTGCATTCATTTATGCAAATCACAATTATAAAGACGGTATTAAGTGGGAGCAATAATGTTTCTTCAGAGTTACGTGATGAGTGAATAATTTTTGTTTCTTCTAAAGCCAAATTTATAGTATGAACTGTTTTAGCATTTTTCCACTATAGTGCCGTGCCGTGAAATTCATGGTTCCGCATTCATTCCCACTACACCAGCCCGCTTGGTTCCGGGAACCAACCGTGAAAGATTTCAGCCCAGTTTGACATCTGGTGCTGGCCCGATTAGAACGGGGCCGCGGAGGTGGGCCTAAATATGATCTCCTTCGTGATTGGTCCGTTAGAATGTCAGTTAACCAGGCTGCTACAAACTGACAAGTGACAAGTGTCAACCATTAAACCTTCAGCCAGTAGGCTATTATTTACAAACATTAGTTTCTGAAGAGATTATGGAAGAAATTGATTTGCTTGTTGAGTTTTTTGTTGGGTTTTTCTGTTGTGTAGCCTAGTTTACATTTTTCTTACAAATGGAAATGGAAATGTGACCACTAAGTGCAGATGGCAGAGCATCTGTGAAGATGACGATGATGGCATCAAGCAGGCCACGGCCAGCCCGCCTGACGGCGACCGGTGCCGCGGCCAGCCCACCTGCTGCCGGCCAGTGGCTTTTTTTTATTCAAACAAGATTTTGTCCATTAAAAAAAAGTAGCAAAAAGCTAATGTAGGCTAATAACTGACAGCTCCTCTTGTTACTATAACAACTCCATGGCAACGAGCGCGCCTCTCTAATTCTATGACGCAGACCCGCTGGTACCATAAGCAATGGAAATATTCCAAGGCCAAACAGGGCCGTGCCGGGCTCAGCCTAGCACGGCCCTTCACGGCACGGCTCTTTATAGTGGAAATGAGCTATTAGTGTGTGCTTACAGTAATTGAAATGGACATTTTTAGAGAAGTATTACATTCCATGTCCAAGAACTCAGTTTCCCATCATGCCATTCTGCTACAGCACTATCCACACACCTGCATTCACTCAATAGATCCTTAGTCCCGGGCTGCAAGAGGACTTTCACAAGGACTTTAATTTCCCCTTGAAAATACAGAATAGACACACACACACACACACACACACACGCACATGCCGCATCATCAACTGAATAAACGTGGAGGAATTTGATTGCACTTTGGAATATTCAGTTTATTCATCAACAAACTGATCATTGTTCCATATCTAAAAAGCAAGAATCACAGATCAACACTTAGGAGTGAGCAGCACAGCATGGTACAGTTGTACAGTTTTTCATATAGCACAGTATTTCAAAAGGCTAATTCAAGTCAAGTCTTCTTTATGTTGTGTGCAAATTGCAGGCAGTGTCACACTTTTTGTTAATGTTCTTTATTACCTGACAAAAATGACATTTCATAAAGCACCCATTGTTCTTAATTTGTGTATTCATTTTCTGTCTTTTTCCTCAGGAGCTCAGATTGAACACCTGAGAAGAACCAAACTTATAGTGTGGCATTTACCCTCTACCTATTGATCAACTCACTAATCCTTCATTGCTATGATGTTTGTGGGAACTCCTCAGAACAGTAATCCCACTTCCCCAATCCCAACCCATAGCCCCAGTCCTATGGGTCAGTGTGATGACCCAGACCTTACACCTATGTCCCCATCCCCTCCACCATGCTGGGCCACCCAGGCACTGTGCGACCTTGCCCAGGCTGAAACAGAATTACGTTGCCTACAAGAGCGTCATGCAACTGAGATTGAAACTGTAAAGCGTGGCGTGGAGCGGGCCATATTAGGAGCACGCAGAGAAGAGCGACGCCTTCTGGAAAGGGTGGAGCAGGACCACCGGGATGCCCAGCAGCATCTTGAGCAAGTGCAAAGGGATAACAAAGCAGCAGCCCGGGTCAGCCAGTCCCTATTGGACCAGAAGCTCCGTAAACTGACACAGCTCAAGGAGCAGATACAGAAGAATGGCAAGCGCTCAAGTCAGGAACAAAGTGGGCCTCAAATGAATCTTCTCCTGAAGGAGGTGGCAGAGCTCCTCCAACCGTGGGAGATTTCCCTTTCCCTAAAGAAGGTGAATTTTAAGCCCAGCTCCCAACCTAATCCCATCACCTTTGGAGATATCCGTGTGCAGGAACACAGTGTGTGCCTCCCTGTTGGAGGCTGTGGGCCCCATGGCCAGTTGTGTGCTCTCCATTCAGGGGAGATGCAGTTTGGGAACACAATCCAAGGTGCCAGGGAGGAGAAAGGCACCCTAGATGGTCCCAGACCAGGACAGGGCTTAACCTCACCAACGGGCAGGGTGGTCAGAAAGATCCGCCTCTCTGGAAGAAGTGATGTGGAATCAGAGGAGGAACTGCAGCTCTTGTCACCAAACATGCGTCATTGGCCTAACAGGCACGAGCAATCTGACCGGGAGTTAGATATTTCATGGCTAGAGGCTAGAGACCATGAGTCGTCCCCATCACCTGAACAGGGACGACAGGAGCATGTCAAGCTGAGTCAATGTCTGAGTTTAGACAGTCAGGATGGAGATAGAGGAAGAGGAAGTCAGTATTCCAGCTGTGGAGTTTCAAGGTACAGCCACGGAACCCTAACATCTCCCAGGATGACTCTTAGAGAAGGGCTTGCTAGCCAAAGCTGCCTAGATCTGACCTCCAGGGGCCGACCTTACTCTTGTCAGAGCCAGTCCTCTGATGACCATCCTCTGGGGACACCTGGAGACTCTGGTCGAGCACCATCTCCAGCAGACAGTCTTGACTCCTGCTACACCTTCATTGTCAGCTCACCTCGTGACTACAGCATAAGCAAAGGCTCTCTGAACTACAACTCACGTCTGTCCAAGTCTGCAGTGGATCTGACACGCAAGACCCGCCCATTAATCAGTGGTGTCAAGACTGAGCATGCAGGCGTATGGAGGGAGAAGCATAGCAGTCTCATCTCAACTCCACCAACCTCCACTTCCCCCTCCTTGACTCCAAGCAAGGTGCCGAGGGTTTCTGACACTGGACAGACCCTCTACTGCCCTGCACACAGATGCCCCAGTGTTCAGCCTCTGCTGGAGAAAAGAATCAGAGTGACTGCCCCAAACCGCCCCATGGTTCCTAGGTCTCTGTCCATGTCTGTCATAGATAGCTCCACTCTGGAGCCAAACACAGGCAGAGCAGAGAAAAGAGAGCCGATCCTGATGGAGATGGAAGAGGAAGGAGAGACATCCTTTTCACTCCTGCACACTGGAGGAGGCAATCTCATCAGACAATTTGGGAAGCAAGGGTCAGGACGTACTGATCTCACCCTACCCAGTGGTGTTCATGCCACGCCACAGGGCCAACTCTTTATTGTGGACTGTGGAAATGCACGTGTGCAGGTATGTGCTTATATTTTTGTGTATGTCTGTAAGTTTCAATAATATTGCTATGCACTATTACCTTTCTTATTCACAATGAAATGAAAACTTATTTAATTGTATATATCATAAGGTACACCTGTTTAACAATAAATGCAAAAATATATAAAACATTTCATTAAAATCCTGGACCTTCAACTTCAACTGGTGTGGTGGGCAAACATCTATCCAGCTGACTTTACCATAGTCTGAGGCTGTCCCTTAGTTATACAAAGGTGTCTGTGGCAAATTTTGGATTTCCTAAAAGATGTCTTAGCTAACTGCATTCATCAGCTGCATCTTACATTACAAATTATATGTCACAATACAAGTTGATGTTTGTAGTTTAGTGCCAACGACATCCAATCAAGCATTTTAGGTCAATATTCTGATACATTATATCAAATCAGTTCATCCCTACATCATTTACAACTTTCATAGCAACAGCACTGTGAACATGGTGGTGAAAAGCCTGTTTGCTTTTCCTAAGATACCATGGCTGACTTTGAATTTTCTTCCTGCATTATGTCCGGCCCAAAATACTGTTTCAGCCAGAAATATGTTCATAGAAGCAAGAAGCAACACTCCATTGAAATGCTGTGTCCTTGTAATTTTAATCTTTATAACCGATTTTTTCACCTTCAGGTTTACACTTCATGTCTTTTTGACACATATGTGTGATGTCCAGAACTTGAAGAAGGCAATTAATTTGAAACACATTTTAAACCGTCATATAGGTGTCTGACCCTCAGGGAAACGTTCTCCAGCAAGTGACCTCCCCAACATCAGAGGGCTCTGCCAGACGCTGCCGGAACTACTTTGACATCGCTGTCAATGCCAAAGGCCTGATTGCACTGAGCTGTGCAGCAGAACGTGCCCTGCTCGTATTCAACCGTCATGGCCGCCTGCTTCAGACTTTTGGGGGTTCAGGGTTGGGCTCCACAAAAGGTGAGCTTGAAGCTCCTAGGGGTGTGACAGTAACCAGGCAAGATGAGTTCTTGGTGGCTGATATCCGTAAAGGTACCCTCATCGCCCTAAAACTGGACCCCAAAACAGGCTCTCGCCTTGAACGCACAGTGGTGACAGGATTCCACCGGCCCTATCTGGTGGCAGCTTGCCTGAGTTCGGGCATGGTGGCTGTCTCTGAGAGGGGCAATGAAACTGGATGCAAGCCCTGTGTTAAAGTGCTCGAGCCAGGCTGGAACACAGTGAGGGTCCTGGGTGTTTGCTCTGCCATGGGACCTGTCCTGGCCTGTCCGTGGGGTATCTGTATAGATAGAGATGGAAATGTGTTGGTGGCGGACTGGGGGGAACAGCACAAGGTGGTGTTATACCCAGCACAAGGGGTGGGCTGGCCCATAGTCACCCAGGGGCTGAGTAGCCCACGAGGTCTTGCCCTGCTGCCTGAAGGTTACCTGGTTGTGTCTGACAGTATGCACCACTGCATCAAGATCTACCAGTACAAATAAAAACAGGACTAAATATAAATTTTTAGTGAGTTGATGTGCACTGGCACAAATGAGAGTATGATGACTGTACAGCGCTGTTTTTTTATACTCTTAACATGAATGTTCTCTCTGTCTGAATCAGCAGAAGACACACACCTCAACATGAATACAACATCAAAAGTTTTAGACAGAGTGCAAGCACAGATTTATTTATTTTCTTTATTTATTTGACTTACATTGGGAGATTTTCCACCTCCGGGAATACATGAAGTCACCTCCAGGCAACTATGTACAGTTCTAAAACTGGGCTACACAGTGAAAATGAGCAGCAGTCAGTGGGACCTTTCCAGTAAACCAACTCTCTAAATTATAATTAAAAAAAAAAAAAAAAAAAATCTTTCTTTCTTTCTTTCTTTTTCTTTTTTTTTTTGCTGTGCATTGGTGAAAATGATCATATGCTGGTTAAGAGAACACACATTTCTATGTGCTTAGAATAGATGAAATCTGGAACCATGTAGGAAAAAAATCTGTCTGGTTATGCAACCTGTCAACACCACATAGCCTCTTTGCTGGTGGAAATTTTATGTAATTTTGATCATTTCTATAACTGACTTGATAATAATCAAGTCAGTTTATAATTATGTCATCATTATAAATATTGGGCCATGTAACAAAGACAGTAATTGTCCAGTTACTGGTATTGGTTATTTGAATCAAATGTAGTGATCATATTATAGCCTTTAGCCCCTTGAACCGCCATATATTCTACTACGCTTTTTTCCTATTCAAATGCCATGAGTAATATCCATTTCTGTGTTAATAGATGCAGTATACAGGCTTTCACCCAAGGCTGGTAACCTGCTGAGGTCATCATTGAGAAACCCAACTGTCAGCATTTTCCACTGTGTACAAAATAATATTTACATTCATTCAGTAATTCATAAATAACATCCAGGAACACCAGTAAACACCTACACAGACATGCTACATGAATACTGTCCAACATATGTTTTTTTTTTTTTTTTTTTTTTTCAGCATGACATTTTCTGTTTAGTGTGTTAAAAGCTGAATCATCAAGCTGACTGGAATCTGGTTGCTGGTGGCTTCAGTTTCTGGAATCTTGGAAGCAATTTCTTCTGCTGTCACTGAAGTTTTTATGAACAATAAGAGGAGCTCTTAAGCTTTCTCAGGCCTCCCACTCTGTGCTTTCACCAGTTGTCATGTATATCCTACACTTTATGATAGATGGATTCAGCAGCCACACACACACACACACACACACACACACACACATTTATGTATTTATTTAATTATTTACTTATATGAAACACCCACACATATTGCTTCCAGAAAATACAGAATGGGTGAATCGTCAACAATGAAACCACACTGCCATCCAGATTCTCATGCTGCAATGTGCCTGGTGCCTGTTTATAGCAAGACTCTTATCTTGTTCTCATGCTTACTAATTCATTACCTAGAGTAACGAGAATGCAGAAGCATGACACTTCAAGGGGCTGATGTGTTGTGCAGCTTTACATCCTTTGTTTTAATTCCAAGGTGTTTTTGTGTGGAGTGTCTGTTCTTTTTTTCCCCTGCAATGTTTGTTTTCCAAGTAATGATCCCCCAGGGCTTTTTTGAGGGGGTCAGTTTTTATGTTCAAACTGTGGCTATTTCACTCATGACTTTGCACTCTCCTTTACATGTCAGACAGTGAACACAGAGTCAGATGGGATGGGTAAAGTTCTATGACTGTATTAGGATCATGCTTGCCCATCAGCATAGGAATTTACAATCAGGACTTATGGTCATTTGTCAAATTTTTAGTATTTCAATGAGATGAAAGGAAGAAGACACCAATAAGAATTCCATATTTTAATCTAGTAGTAGTAGTAGTATTTGTAGTTTGCCTCACAGGTATGACTTTCTCATTAGACAGTGTGACCCAAACACACTGGTTTTACCTGTGGCTGCTTTTGTTTTCATGAAAGCTGGATAAAAGCAAAGATAAATGCCTTATAAATTATACCTACATTGTAGTTATGTTTATTTGATGGATTAATCATGGAAAACCAATGTCATGATGACTTCCGAATAAAATGTGTGTTTGTGGAAACTGTTTATTATGTCTACCATGGTCTTGTCCCCAGTAGGTCGATATGGTCACACATGAAAATTAATTATAGTCAATCCTATGACAAAGCTTTAAGGATACTATAGTAAAATCACAAATGCTTGGAATACTTGCTAGATAGAGATGCCATGGAAGATGAAAAAAAAAAAAAAAAAAAAAAGCATTACTTACAAAACGTTTGCTGTAAACTCATTACTGAGTACCAGAGATACACTTCCCTATTGGAATATTCCTATAATATTCCAAATACAATAACCCTGTAGGAACACTGCATTGCAAGAATGTTGCCGGATAATATATGTAGTTTGTTTTTCTATTGATGCCCAGACATATTTTTGACATTTTTCTGTGCAGGAATAAATACTGGGCTAGTCCCAGGACAGCGCAACATTTGCTACATATGTCAGCTGTCACAGCAATTATCAGAGAGAGAAAAACCAGAGAGACAAGATTTGCAGCACAATGACAACATTTAGACTTTCAAAGAGTGATGACAATTCATGGTGACTACAAAATGATGTACGCTGAGAAAGAACTGAAGGAGCTCAGTTCTCTCAGTCCTGGTACCCACCTACTCATACGTATCTGTTGCTTTATAACATGAGGGCCTCTGTATACACTGAGTTAGGTTCCTGTGCATCTGAGAGAATCACTCCATCTATCCAAGCAGATAATCACAGATCAAACACCAGGCCTCCCCTAAGAAATACCCCGCAATCAACATCACAGCAGCCCGAGTTGCATTTTCTGTGGGGATGGTAGAAATAGTTGTAAGGTAAATCTAACAGGAAAACTGCACCCAATTAGCCCTGCATGCAGCTGTCAGTATTTGTGAGAGGACTGTTTTAGGTGAAGATTCCCTGCAGAGTTTCATCAGCTACACAGCTGCCTTTAGGTCCTGTGGGCTCACATGATGTGCACAAACAATGCTTCCCGCTCCTCTTTAGGAAGGAGCACTGTCTGCCACTGTCATAATTTGAGATAAAAAGTCATACAACTGGTATAATCAAAGAGGAATGCATCTTAAAGGAAAGGTCTGCAAACAAAGCTGCAGTTATCACACAAATGCAGACAAGAAAAATTTCCAAAATATTTTCTTGTGTGCACTTTTTTAAACAATACATTGTGTAGGGTGGTGTTTCTGCCAAGGGGAATTAAGGGCAGGCAAGGGATGGGGGTGTGGGGGCGCTGCCAGACTCTTGGGCTTGTGCTAATAAAGGCTGGAACACAGATAGCTGACTGCAGGGCCAGGAATGGCTGGACTTGTTCCTAAACACTACTGGCATGCTTGTCTGCCACTGTGGCACAATGCACTGCATCTTCAAGCAATGTTTTTATTTTATTCTCAGCTGAATTCCTGAGATTCTTGGTAAGTAACTTCGATGTTTCAACTTGACAAGTTATAGTACTAAACCACAAATAAGTAAAACTGATAGACTGAGATGATTGCTTGTATTCTGGGATGGCTGTCAATAACTGACTGTGCCTGATTATAATGACTATTTATGATAATATAAAAAGTGTCCATACTCCAAGGGGCAGCTAATATCCAGGGCTGCCTTAAAATGCATTGAACCTTTGTTGACTATTTAACACTTTAGTAAGTGCATTTATATAAATGTGTATTTACTTTTTATTTGAAAGTATATTTGTTTTATGGCAATTTGAGGCATTTGAACTGGAAAGCCTCTACTTAGGCATAACACTTTTGGATTAGAGGAACTACTGTCTTGTTTATGAGGAACTTGAGTTCATTCCATTCAGTTTAACTCAACAATTTATTTACAAAACATTATGAGGAACATTGCTGATCTATCCAAATCTACCCACATTTTACGTCACAGTAAACCATTTTGCAAATAGTGCAGTGGTACTTAAAATTGTATAATCAAAATCCCTTGATTTTCATATTTGAATTTTTGGTTGAAACACCCACATTATAATGTTCTCCTTCTGTGTCTAATAAAGTTGTCACCAGTGTTTCTCTCTGCCCAATTTCAAGTAATCAACACCCAACAGTGTTCCTGCTTTTAGAAAAAATAATGTGGGCGACTTTAATATAGTGATGAAATACTGGTGTGAAGGAAATCTCTGAAAGTTAATTTTTATATCGTAGTGGAATGAATGGAGAATATACATTTTGTAGCTATATTTGTAGATATGAGGCTAAACATACAGATTTAGTGGTAAGTTTTAGACCAGTAGATGGACTGTATTGTTCTAATCACAAATTAACCAATGCCAAATTACCAGTTTTGAAAACTGTGTAATGTTATGCTAAATTCTTTTTGACCAAGTAATGGGTGCTGAAGAGAAAATTAGTTGTGGGTGGCTTTACTCTAATTAGAATAGCACATAGCAAATGCAAATAGACAAAGTATTCTCCATGATAAAATTCCATTGGATTCAAAGAAATTTATTGAATAAAATATAGTTCTGGGAGTTTAAAAAAAATCTTCCAAAAGTGTCCAGTCTTAATCCAGTGGCTGCTGGTCTGTCATGTGTCCTTGAATAAAATCAATAGGAGCTTTTATGATGCCTACTTTTCCACAGATGCAAGCAGCAGGAAATACACACACACACACACACACACACACACACACACACACACACACACACACACACACACTCACACACACACTGCTAAATCAGCACACATGACAACTCTGAATTAGACATGAAGTACATCACAGCAAGACATTTTAATTAAAGAATGTCATTAAATATTAATCAGATGAAAAATGCTAGAAAAACACAAGGAAGTACTTAAGCCAGATATGAGTTTTGAATTAACAGCAGCACTCTCACATCCATCTTCAGTATTTATGGTCCAATAGTCATTATCCTCTCTGTCCAACACAGTCACACTGGGGGAGCAGAGCTGGTGCAGTAAGCTTGGCTGTCCTTTATAGTGTTTGTCATAAACTCAGTACTGAAACATGCTCACTGACTTTGGGTCATGCTTTGGCAGGGTTGGTTTTCTGCAGACTTTTTGGGTGGCTGGCAGCCTCCATTAAGTCCATGCTGACAGTCTCTTTAGTGGTTAACTGCAAAGGCTTTGATGAAGATCAAGGCCACTAAAATAAGGCCCTCCAACCATGGCTGTTTACTGCTTTTAAAATAGAAAAAACAGTAACTTCAAAAAGAGCTTCACTGGTATAAAAACAATTTAATGCATAACTCTAGCCTTTTTGAAGCAGGATCCCAGTTTTCCATTATACTGATTTTGACAGAAATCTTGACAGTTTCTTCACTTGAGCACTACTTCTGTCTTGCCTTTCTCTTAGTATAGCTCTTATAGCTCCTAGTATAGCTCTTTAATATAGTCCTATGGAGCCAAACTGACACCCCCAAAGCTTGTTTATCAGAGTTATACATAAAGCCTTAATTTCAAATACACAAGTGTGACTTTGTCTGCTTGCAAGATCTGGCAGACGCCTTTATGACACTTTGACAGAAAAAAAAATGCTTTTGAGACAAAGGTTTCCTACAGTTGTGAAGAAGTTGATTGATTACTGGTGCAGCACCAAACTCCTGCTGTAAGCTCTAGTGTCAGATTAAAAACAAACACCACAAATAGTTTTGACACAATGATGGCCCAGATGAGAAAAAAGGGAGTATCTAAAGACAGATATCACATTGTCTGCCTGACCACTGTGCTGAGACCATTACTATAGAAGAAGTGAAGGATGATGGGATATCATTTACAATGCATCTACATGTCTTTGCTTACATATATTTGTTGTAGCATGACATGTTTAAAGTCTCAACATGTGATGCTAGAAAACATTAGAAATGCTGAAAATGACATGACAGTGTAATGTTATGAATAATAAACCAACATTTGCATTTAGTGAATGAGTTTGTAGATGTCTGTGACATTCATTCACAGAGATAGAGGTAGAGTGCATGTTTCTGTGTGTGCGCAAAGGACAGGAGAGCATGTGTCCAACAACAGCTGCCCAACATACACAACAGGCACTGGAAAGGCTGGAATGTAAACAGCTTTGATGTCTTTCAGCTCCTTCTTCCTCTTCTCCTCAGAAGGGGGAGAGGATAGGTGGGGCAGAGGGTGACGAGAGATCCCTTACTCTTTCATCTGACCCCAGAAAGCCATTATCCACAGTCTAAACTGCCGCTTGAACAGCAAAAATGTCCACCTCCACCTAAAACAAAGAAAGCTGTTATTAAAGTTCCAGGAATTCCCCCAAATGTACATCTCCAAAGACAAATGCTTATTTATGGTTCAAAGCAGGTAGTCCTCTAGTCCGGTGAGATTCAGGTGCCATAGTCTAATGCCAGTTGTGTAAGGTATTCTCATGGAGGTATTCCCAAAGAGGTAACAGTAATACTTTTTCTGACAGTGAATAAATCTATACAGTGCAGTGATTATGATAATATTTATGTTGCAGTACCAGATAACTGTTTTGAGAGTAATTACTGAGAGCACCTGATCTCTCCCCACATAGTCAAACAAAGAAATATTACAAAGTGAAAGAGGTACAACAAAAAGTAACTTTACTCACTTACTTTAGCATCATTCACAGGGGTGTCTCTCTCTTATATAAGGCTGCACTGGTGGGACCCTCAAACTGCAACTTGATGGCCTGTTTCAGATTGAGCTGGGGGTCTGTGGTTGTCATAGCAATCATGGGATCATCTGGCAAGGCACTAGAAGGTGGGACTGCTGCAAAACTGTAGCAGGAGGGTGTCAGAATGTTCTTCTGAGGTCCAGAATCCCAAGCATTCCCTTGAGGTGGGCTTTGCAGCTGATAGGGGTAGCCTAGTGGTGGACTTTCTCTGCTTTTTGCAGTTCGCAGGGGGCAATCCTGACCTGGCATTACCCCGAGGGAAGCCATAACAGAGTGCCATTTACCCCCTCCGTACTGAGCCCTGTCTGCTTTTATAAGGTTTGAATTTGGGGTCTTCAGTATTTTGGGGTAGTCAAACCCAGAAGATAAGCCCTTCTGAGGCAGTTCGCAGTTGTGCACCATGGCGGTAATTGTGCAAATGGTCGGGGGAGGGCTGCTCTCACGATGCCTCTGGCTGCTCCTATGGAGGCTGCCCATGGCTGAACTCCCTGGTGGAGGGAGGGTAGAGTGACGGCTACGACTGCGGGGCAGTGAGTGCTGTTGGATCTGCTGGGTGAAGCTCAGCGTGTCTGCGGGCACTGTCTGCACAGTAGCCAAGGAGTGGCAAGTAGATGAGGTCTGGGAGCTCTGCATGGAGTGGAATCGCTCAGCCGTAGAACCAGGGGAGGATGTCGAAGAGGTGGAGTTGGCCACTGCTCCTCCTGATGGAGTTGGCACTGTGGTGCCACCTTCACCACTACTACTCCCCAAGCTGGCTGAAGAGGGGCTCTTCATGTTGGTCTTTGTAGGTGAGAGAAGATTGGAGGTGGGGAGCAGACTTGGGTATGGCTTGGCTCCATAGCTCTCCAAGAGCCTGACAATGGTAAAGTGCCCACGTTTCCCAGCTACTTTGACTGGGCTACGGCCATATTTGTCCATGTGGTCAGGGTTTGCACCTTTCTCCAGAAGCATGGCAACAATGTTAGTGTGTCCCTCTTGGGCAGCTATGCTCAGAGCTGTTGCTCCCTGTTGGCGGCAGGCTAAGTCTACCTTAATACCCTTGGCCGCAAGGAGAAGCCTTCCCACTTCAACATGTCCTTTCCATGCCACTGAATGCAATGATGGCCTCCCCTCTGTATCCTGTGCGTTGGGGTCACCTCCATGCCTCAAAAGTAGTTCTACCATCTCCACATTTCCCTGCCAAGATGCTGCATGAAGTGCTGTACGTCCCTCCGAGTCCCGGGATTCCAGGGGTACCCCTCCTTTCTCCATGAGGAGAGCAGCCATTTTAAGGTGACCTTCTAGCACCAAGAGATAGAGCAAAGGCCGTCCCTCTGCATCCCGGACATCAGTGTCTGTCCCTCGTCTCATAAGCAGCTCTGCCACCTCAGCATGGCCTTCCAGGAGGGCAGCAGTTAGAGCAGAATGTCCATCATAGGCCCTATGATCAATAGGAGAACGTCTGTCCAACAACAGCCTGGCTGTGCTGCAGTGGCCTTCCTGTGCAGCCAATATAAGCGGAGTGCGTCCTTCAATGTCCATCTCTCCTACCCGTGCCATGCTTCCCCGCTCTGTCAAGACAGCACACACAGCCCGATGGCCCTCACAGGCAGCAGCATGCAATGGAGTCCAGCCTAGGTCATCCTTGTGGTTCTCATCAAGGCCTCGATCCAACAGGGCACGTACAACCTCTACACTGCCTCTTGCTGCTGCCAAACTGAGTGCTGTCCTCCCTTCACTATCAATTGCATCCACAGCTGCCCCCCAGAAAAGAACACGGCTCACTGTCCTGATATGACCCATAGCTGCAGCAGCCAACAGTGGAGTAACAGCAGCTGCAGCAAGGGCATTTGCATCATGGCCAGCAGTCTCATCTACATCAGCACCAGCTTCTAAGAGCAGCTCAACAATTTCTTCATGGCCCTCATAGGCTGCAAGAAGCAGTGGCGTCATCCCATCATGGTCCCGGTGTCCTGGACCAGCTCCCCACTCTAGTAACAGACTGGCTACTTCTCCATAACCTTTGACCCCTGCTGCTGTTGGAGCACAGAGAGCAGCCACTGACAGGGCAGTGCGCCCATCTCCGTCAGCTAGGTCAACTTCTGCACCGTGGTCCAGCAAGATTTCCACGGCCTCACGATGTCCCATGTAGGCAGCAGCAATAAGAGGTGTGCGGCCTTCACAGTCAGCCTTGTCTACCTGTGCACCATGGTCTAGTAGGGTCAGGAGGACTTCCTCGTGACCCCCCCAGGCTGCTGCCCTAAGAGCAGTCCGGCCCTCACCATCACATCCATCCACATCGGCCCCTGCATCTAGCAGAAGTCGCACTGCCTCGTTGTGCCCTCCCCATGCTGCAGATCGCAATGCCGTCCAGCCCTCACTATCTACGTGCTCCACCATTCTCACTGTTGTTTCTGGCACCTGGATCTTAGCCCAGTCCAGGAGCACTGACAGCACCTTGACATAACCCTGCCTGGAGGCTAAGGTCAGTGGTGTTTGACCCTGATGGTCACTGATCAATGGATCTGCTCCTCGGGTCAGGAGCAGGTTGGCTACATCTGCGGAGCCCTCATGGGCTGCACTGGCAAGCATGGTCCGTCCATCAGTAGAATTAATTTGATTTATACAAACCCCACTCTCCAGAAGCATGTTTACAGACTCCTGCCTTTCTAATTTCTGTTGTGCAATGGTACCCCCTTCACCTATACAATGCACTCCTATTCTTGGCCCTATATCTGGGGAACAAGATGGGGAGAAGAGCCCACTCTTCATTAAAAGTTGTAGGACTTCTTGACTGACCAGAACAGGAGGCTGAGTTAATGAGGAGGACTGGACACTAGGAGAAAGACCGGGCAAACTGGGGCTCAAGCTAGGATTGAGAGTGGGCACACCAGCCCAGAGCATCCACAATGACAATAATGAAGGGTTGTCCTTGTGCAATCCAGAGTAGACCAGATGGGTTCCGAGCTGGCAGGTTTCCTCTGTGGTCAAGTGGGGGCCTTGCAATGTTATAGCCATAGCAAGCATGCTGTGACCCTCTGTTATGCTACACAAGTACTTCTGAGTACAGTACTTGATATCCATCAGCCATTCAGCGAAGCTGGTATGAAAAAGTATCTTGCTGCCCCTTGGGCCATCAATTAGGAGAGGTGTGAGGATCTGGAATTTGCTCTGGAAGTCCTGGAGGCTTAGGGAGGTGTCCTGGGTCCATACTGCTGTGAACAGCTGCTGTGGTGTGAGGGGGCTTGGTGTAGCCAAAAGAGCATTGAGGAGAGGCCTGACTTGGACAAAGAGACCACGTGGGAAGAGTTTCTGGCACAGCCACAGGTAGAGGCCATTAAGCGTTCCAGGAATGTCCCGGATCTCCCGCAAGCCAACCAGGGCGGTTGCCACTCCATCGAGTACTCGTTCAAGGAAAATAAAGCAGCCACCACTCTTGATGTGCAGTAGATTCAGCATGTCAGCCGTCTCGGGTGTGAGTTGACGACGAAGTGCACCTTCCTGGTCGAGCCGGTGAAGGATGTACTGCTGCACATCACGGACTGGTGGGGGCTTCCGCAAGTCATCCAGACACAGTTTACGAAAACCTTCAACAGAGACAGGGAGGGGAAGAGAGGTACAGAGAGAGAATTTGTTATAATCTGCAATTGTTTAACTTGTATGTAGTTTTAAATGTTGCATGATATAGACTCTATCATAGTTTTTGTATTCAGTGCACTGTCATGCTCATAAACAGACACTGTATCAGGAGAAATATGCTGTGTGGTGAAACTTGCAAATAACTTTTTCTGGACAATGGAAGTTTTCAGACGTCACCCACACTATGAAAATGAGAAAGTCAGAATTTCATGGTTCTGAAATTAATCTATTCTTATGTGGGCAGTGATGAACAAGTGATGCATTTGAATCACTTGATGAACAAAACATTGAATATGATTATTTCTGTTTTTACTAATGGCTGATTAACTACATTAACCCTTTTAATGAATAATGTTATAAACCTGAGATTTTCAGATTGTCTTCTTAAAGTGTGACCATTTTGATTTAAGTGCTCTACAAGACATCAAGTACATTTAAGGGTCTTTGCATTGTAATACATTCAGAAACTGGTGCTTTTGTGCCCTTAATTTATAAGTTATATTGTTGCCTCAAAGAGTATTTAAGCCCTATGTTCTTCTATATTATTTAGAATTTAATATTATTAAGAATTATTAAGTTGTACAATGTCTTATTAGCAACACTTGAAAAGTTTCTCTCCATCGCTGTCAGACTAAAGGAATTAATGCTTCCCATATGCCGATTTCATATTTAGTCCGCTGAGTATCATGAGAAATTAATATAAATCAAAAAAAAAAAAAAAAAAAAAAACTTAACTACTGGGCCTTCTCTCCATTCATTCAAAAGAACACACATTCACACAGGTACACAAAAAGCTGTTCCTGTTACTAGTAACATTTGCCATGGTGACTGCTGACATTATCATTTGACCAACAAAGCTCTGTGGTTGGATTAAAGAATTCAGTTATATATACTACATGGCTGGGGGATATCTTTGAAAACTTTAATTTAAAAAACTAAAAATAAAATTGCAGTCATTACAAACTGGAATATAATATAATTCATATAATTTTATTGCACAGCTCATGAAATTGGGATAGGCAAAACATCTCTTTAGTGATAACCGCAGAAGAATAAAATGTAACTAATCACGATTCATTTTTCTGCCACACATATGTATTACCACATTTTTGCACTGTGATATACAGAATTCTGATATACTGTATTACTCCACTCCTTATTGTCAAAGTTCCCTTGTGTAATGCACCTAACCTCTAATTACTCCAGTGCAGGAGGTGAAAACTGCATTAGTGCTCCATACCTCCCAGGTCTGACTGTAACTGTATAACTGGAAGTCGGGTGTTGACTCTACAGAAAGTAATGTCGGTCAGTCAGTCATTAACATGATGTTATCTAGGGCTTGCAGTTAGGTATCACTTTCAGTTGGGAAACTTAAGTTTCACTTTTAGCAGGGAGAAATCTCCCAAGTGTCAAGCACGATGTGCTTGCAGCAAGAGCAAGAGACACACAGACACATTGCCACCCATAGTATTCCTTTGGTATTCAACAGTATTTTTGTAGTCATTCAGTAGTGTTGCTGCCACTGAAGTATCATCTGTATGACTCCATCATACAGATGATCATATAGTCACTGAAAGAAATAAATTCTGAGGGAAACTCAAGGTTTTCATTCTCTGTTTATCTTCCTGTTTACTGTTTCACTTTCCTTATCAATTTTCAGATACAAAAAGTAAAAAAATATCAGACTTATATAGACAAAATAAAATAGAATACTGGGTAAAAATGTAAGTGTGTTTACTGCAATTCTCACAATATGATAACAGCTTTTTAACAATTAAGGGTATGAAACTTTGCTGTTTACATGACAAATCAAATAATGTGGTAAGCACCTCAAGCTGATCGCACACCTGTCAACAGCTCCCATTTTTCCCGGGAGTCTCCAGTGTTTTTACCCTTTCTCTTGTCCTCCTCACATAAATCTCTCTCTTTGACATACACATCCAACCAAATGCACATTTGGTGTGAAATTTCTGTTGCTAGAATAGACTGAGATACAGTCTAATTTACTTCACAAATGAGGCACATTTTTTGTGCTACCTGGCAACCATGTCAAATGTAGTCTTTAAAAATGACTCAGCATGAACAGGCTGCTCCACACTGGAATCAGATGTGAGAGATTTTAGAATTGACATGTTTGATATTTTTATTTTATATTTTTGTGCACATTTTTTATGCATGTGAGATGTCTCATATATTGACCTTGTGACAAGGTCACACAATTCATGCATGCTCTTACACAATTTTTTTCAAGCAGTATTTGCACTTGGTACAAAGCTGGCTAGGGATGTCATGAGAACCGATACTTCAGTATATATAATATGATACTCTTTTTTTCTATGGCTGGTTAGATTGGTAGTTTCATACAAAACACACAAATAAGCTATTACGTCATAGTTGTATGTTTCTCAGTATTTCTAATAATTTCTACAGGTTGTGTAGTAAGACCTTACAAAATAAAATCAAAGGCATTGCAGTATTCAAAACTCCTGAAAATTTGGGCAAGTGCCTTCACTATACCTGAAAACTCAAGTTTATGGCAATATTTCAGGAAAATGAATCAGGGGACTCCATCAAGGTAGCAGTAGGCTCATCTTGCCTAGAAAGGCCCACAGGCTCCAAGAACCATGGCCAAATGTGAAGTGACCTCCCTCAAAATCTATAGGCGTTAAGATCTTACCCAAACACATGTACATTCCAAATATGAAGATGATCCGTGGCCGGTGATTCAATCACAAAAAAACTCTATGTGGAATGCACCCAGATCCATAATGTCCCTGGACAACTGGGATACAATTTAGATCTTGAATAGTTTTTTTTTTTTTTTTTTTTTTTTTTTTTCAGTTTTTTTCTATATATTTTGTAACATACTGGCACTCAGTTTATTTTTTTTCCAATGCACTGTGAGCTATCATATGAGTTCAAGACCCATCAAAATTATTTTACTTTTCATTTTTTTCCCCAATTCATCTATGGTACGGGGTTATATGAGTAGAGAGGCAGTGGAAGATAGGCAAATTGCTGATGCCTGCAAAAATGTCCCTTTTATCCACAGCATTATGCTGACAGGTATGTTACTGGTTTATTAGTGTGCATATAAACACTGTGACCATTTAGTCAATAGTAAGCAAGAGTTAATCACAAACTATGGCTTTTTCAGTAAAAGCATGGTAGAGATGCTATAGTACCTCAAAAATGGTTGAGCCATCATATACCCAGGGTGCTAAAACCATATTTACTACAGTATCTCATGCAGTTTGGAGAGAGAAGTTTGTTTTCATCTACTGAGCCCACACTGAGGTTATGGAACATGTTTACTACACATTTAAGTTAACATACTAGCCGACTACAGTAATCTAGAAGTGTGTGTAGTCAATAAACCCAAGCAGAAAAAGCCAAGGAGGGTTTTAACCCTTTGAATCCCAGGAGCCTGTGGGCTGGCTTTTTTTTCTTGTGATTATTTTTGTAATTAACTGTAAATGTTGTGTATATAATTGTAATTACATTAATAGTAATTTTTATGAGGCAATTTTAAATATACTATTATGATATTTTAAATATAGTTTCCTAGTATTTTATTTTGTTGTTGTTGTTGTTTCAATTTTTGTGTGCTAATTTTCCAGTATTTTTTACTTTTTTCTTGGCAAATTTTCTGATATGTTTCTTTTTCTTTTTCTTTTTTCAATTTTCCAATTTCACAATTTTATTATCATTGTATTGTAATTTTTATTTATGTGTTTAAGTATTTAGTTATTTATTTTCCAGATAGTTTGGCTAGTTATTTGATAATCATCTATTTTTTTTTTTTTTTTTTTTTTTTTTTGATTGTTTGTTTATTTTTTGTTATTTGTGTCAGGTCATTTTCATGTATTTTCCCCCTATTTTCTTGCTACTTTTCCAGGAGTTTTTTTTTTTTTGCCAGTTTGCTCCAGCCAGCCAGTATCCAGCACTCAGTAATGACGAGAAAGATAGCACCAGTACTGTCCTTTATAACAGCTGGGGGGTCAATTAAATATACTTTTCAAAATGGGAAAACTACCCCTTTATGTTCAGAATGAGTTTTCCTCATACCTGAGAACATCTTGCACACAGCTTTGTTCTGGCGGCGGACAGAGCAGACCAGCAGCAGCCAGCTGGGCAGCAAATGTTGATGATTGGCAAGGAGTTCTGCGATGGTGCTGCTCTTTCCTGGGGGCTCTCCAGCTCGGCCACCTCCATCCTCGGCCCTATAACCTGAGTCCAGAGAGTCCACAACCATCATCAGAGTCTGCACAGGAGGAGGAAGCTCCGACAGGGGACCCAATACTGCCCTGGGGACGAGAGAGACAGTGAGAGAGGGAGACAGAAAGACAGGGGGTTATGAAATTAAAGAAAGCAAAGTATAAAATGGGCATGTGAGGAGAGAGGAGAGGGAGGAGAATGGAGGAATAGATAAAAGAATATAAAAAAAACTCGGGTAAATGAAATAAGCGCACAAGGAAATGAAAAGAACATGGGACATCACATCATATAAAAGAAGCAGATCAAAATTTCTGTTTGTACAATCAGTGGCAATAAAGTCATGAAGCCACTCAATTACTGAAGTATTTTACCACGACTTGTGAATGGACAGACACTAGACGGAAAAGGTTTTTTCTTTAAAGACCACATCCAAAACTTCACCACACACTTCTCTCCTCCGTCTGGTGTTATTATGAGTCCTGCCAGAGCTCTGGGCAAGATACACCCACAAGCAATGTGACTGGTCATAAAATTTGTTGGCTTCTTATCCATTCGCTAAAAACAGGCTCGACATCACCCAACCATAACCCTAACCTCGGCTGAGTGGGCGTACCTTGCCCCGAACTTGCCCAGAACGCCTCTGTCTCCAGCCTTTGTAAGAGCTGACGCCGATGCTGCTGCTGATGACTCAGGCTGATGGAACTGATGGAACCTTTGGGATTTCCTGCTCCGCCCTGGGCACACACTCACACATACACTCTTGTACTTCTATCCTTTGGAGGATCTTGCACTGACTATATTATTTCCCTTATAAACCTCATCTACTTTTCACCACTCCACACCTTAACTCTTATCCGAAACCTAAACTAACCCTTACTTAACTTAAACCTAATTCTGCGGTTATTTTACAGCCACCAGAAGACTCCTGTTGTGCTGACGGGAATCAATCTGCTCTACCTGCTGAGGCCCATTCGACTTTTACACCAAGCAACTGGATTTGACATGTTTTTTTAATACATGACATTACCTGCTAACACTACAAAAAAAAAAAAAAAAAAAAAAAAAAAAAAAAGAAAGAAAGAAAAAGAAAACTGTCTGTGTGACTGTGACATTTGCAGTCCTAGTCTACCTATTTCACTCCCAGGTTTAATTCAATTCAATTCAATTCAATTAAAGCTATATTTGAACTCAGAAGGCATATTAAGGATAGATGCTTTCTTTTCCAAGTGTGCTGAGAAATGTAAACATACTTTATACAGATAAAAAAAATTTAAAATAACATTAGGATATGTTAATAAAAAACATAAAATAAAGATAAATGGCCAAAGGATAAATCAAATAAATACATTTTATGAATACATGAGTAAATAGGAGCAGTCCTTCATAAACACATTCTCCAACAGTTCAAGGACCTGCCAATACGATCCAATATGTACTGGCAGTAATACCATGACAATATTTGCTGTCTGTACTGCTGGATAATGGTAGTTTATTAGCTGCCAGACATATTTTATTTGGTCATGTGAACAGTGTGCATTTCATTTGCCACTAAATGGTAGTTTTATTTATGGACTCCAGATCTATGTTAGGGGTGTCACAATACCAGAAATTTAGTAGTCTGTACTAATACCACTGAATGTCCGTGATTCTCGATACCCATTTTGATACCATGTATAAGATGTATAAGAAAAAAGATATTTAGGGTGAGCTGAGGAGGAGCCGCTGCACCATCTTTCACCTGTGTTTGTCTCTTCTTCAGCGCACACTTGATCAAGCGTAAATCGTATGTATACTGCCTCCGTCAGTTCTGGAAGAATATGTTACAGACCGCTGAAGGTTAAATCTAAATAAATCCATCCGGTATCTACGCTGCCTGCGGTGCCAGTCTATGTATCCCACACAATGGACCACATGACCATGTGTGTTAGCATGAAACTGCTATTGTAGTAGGAATGTGTGGGAACTGGAAAGTGCTAGAATGTAGTTTGCTCATCATTTGCCCAGAACAAGGAAGTTTTCCATGGATAAACTTTGTGCCTGTGCTAATCAGGGGCGAAGCCGATAATTACCTGGGACTATTGCAGGGTTTATAATGTAGGACTAAAATTAACCTCAGTGTGGAAGCTGTATTATAAAGCCTTAGGACCTGAGCCTTAGGGCTCCGGGGAGAGTTGGTTAATTGGTTGTCATTTTACCCCCTGGCCCTTTCCCAATTGGCTGTTTTGACCCTGAAGACACACAAGTACATGTACCATAGTCGTCTTATCTGCTGAACTGGCATTTATATTCACATCACACTGAAAGAGGAGGAAGAACAAGATGTTTATTCAGCTTGAAAGCATTCTCTATGTTTTAGTCACTGGAGCACCCACATCCAAAATCATAGATATTTGTGACTTTTAAAAACCAGCCAAAGATATTTCTTACCTTTCTTGATAGTTTGATAGTTTGCCCACTTTGATGATAGTTTGCCCACTTTGAAAAAAAAAAGTTCTGTAGGACAGTAGTGGTGCTATCTTCCTCTCATTGTTACTGAGTGCTGGATACTGGCTGGATGCTCCAAATGCTAGCTGTTAGCCTCCTGCCATTGAGCTGGACTTCCCCCGAGCTAGCCTCGTTAAAAACAAACACCTTTGTCAGATCTGGACAATCGATCTATAACACACAGGTCTACATGTCTGTGTTGGCAGTGCAGGAGCTGATGCAAAATGTGGAAGTTTCCTTCCAGTGCTAGTCGTGACCATGGTGTCTCCAGTTTGGGAATTTTTTTGTTGTGTCACAGAACGGCTCAAAAAATACAAGTTGCAACACATGCCAAAAGGAAATCTCATTCTCACGGCATGTTTTTGCTTCTGCTATGGTATTGTTCCTCTCTTCACTGAATCAGCATTGTTGGCTACTCTGAGGTGTTTTATTTGCGTCTTTCATTTTAGGAAATGTAAGAACTTAGATTAAGAAGTTCGGATATATCATTTTATTATACGGCGTATGAGACTGTTACAAATATCTTTTCATACAATATGGACAAAAGCTCTCTTTTCACCAAATACAGATGTTAAGCTTGATGTAGAGTTTAACTTTTAGGCCTTGTAACATTGCTTATGAAAGAGAGGCTGCCAATACTAGTGTGTGTGTGTATACACATAATAAGAGTATATAATGACATAAAGTTTTTGGGTACAGTAATACTGGTTACAATTAGTGCCAAAGTGGGTCAAGAGAAAAAGAAGAAAAAAAAAAAAAAAGAAATTGTATGGTATTAGCCCTGACATTCCTGATCGGAGCTTTCTTATCTACTGCTGATTTTGGTGCATTCACTGTGAAGTTTACCACTTGTGCTGACACACAGTGGGTGAGGCCAGGTGGGACATATCATATTACTAAATAACACTGTATCACTGTATGCCCCCACCAGCTGGGTCAACAGTCAACACACGCACACACTGACATATCCCTCTTTCTCTCTCTCTCTCTCTCTCTCTCTCTCTCTCACACACACACACACACACACACACACACACACACGCAGACAAGCACACATTTGATCTGAAAGCACTTTGGTCAACAACAATCAATTTAAAAGCAAGCAGCAATGTGATAAGCTCATATCTGACAGGCATCTGAATGTACAGCAACTTCTGTGGTTTGCTGAAATGGGCCACCAACCTGCAAGGTCATGTCTTTCATGAAAAGAGATGGCCTGATCTCACTACCATTTGGACACCAATAATATATTTAATCATGTTTCAGTGATACAAATTACACTAGAAAATACTCAAGATAAGACATGAATTGCAATTTTTATCAACCCCTTACAAACTAATTCGTTTATCACTTGAGTGCTTCAATGGCTCCCCCGTGTTTCCAGCCAAGACTTTACTACATTGTTGTCTCTCAAAATATTTGAGAGGTCAAGGAAGTGAATTTGTGGAGGTGTATGCATGTGTATGTGTATGTGTGTGTTACTGATGCCTAACGGTGATGAGGGAAAAGCTTCTATCCTTGTAAAAGCAGAACATGCTGCTAGCGGTGAAAAAAGACGAGGTCATCTGAGCTGAAAACACACTACAGGTGTTTTCATATTAGAGTTGATAAAAAAAAATCAGTTTGCACTAGGTAATACACACTCTAGGCACATGGCCCAGACAGATACCTGTGAAGCTGAAAGATTAACACGCAGTAGGGTCACTGGTTGACATTCCGCTTCATTGAATTCATTCAGTTTTAGATTTTATATGCACAATTACCAAAGGCTGTGGAGATTTCAAGATCACAGAAATTACTAGTCGGTGTTTGGTTAGACTTTGGCAAATGAGTGCCTGGCATATCTCCTGCCATCATGAAATGTTACATTAGTACATGAACGGCCTCTGGGAAACACAAAGATATACTGGCTACCCCTCACAATTTTCCACATTACTATGTTCTACTTATCTCTAATTAACATAATTAAATTTTTGTCTCTGATAAGAGGGGGGATGTTATTGTAAATTAGTTACTGTATTTGTCTTTTCATTAACCCAAGTTCAAGACCTTGTATGGCAATAATAAAAAATGAAGGAGATAAGGAGATATGGTCATACTGAAATAGTTGGTGAGTCAGTGCATGTCACACCAAAATACGTTATTCACAAATTAATTTAACAGTTATGTAAAGATTTATTGAACATATCTGAAAAGGATGTAAAACGAACAATACAGTGACCTTAAGTTTTATAATAAAGCACTTACTACTGTTTTAAACCAGATTTAAAACCTGCCGTGAGCAACAGGGTATTTACATCAAGGTATTCTTATCACACTGTGTGCCTTAGTCATTTGATAAAAGAGACACTCCCTTTCTGAGTACACACTCAACATTGTAAGGACAGGGTAATGTGCCTTTAATTGTCACTTAGGGTTTTCTGCTCCATCCGGTCCTCATGGCTCTGGCCATGAAGCTGTGGGTGACCTTTGACTGTAATGGTGCATGGTGTGGAGAGGAGCATGTTTCAACCAGCTCTCCAAAAATCATGACTGAATCCAGTGGCCCATGAGTTCAACCAATTAAAACTAGGGGTTCTGAAACTCTTTCACGGTCTGAACTCCCAAGTTTACTTTTGTCAAAAGCCATAGACCCCCAAGCCAACCCCCCAAGAGCTTTTGTCCTAAGGACCCCAGTATGGACAAAAAAGGGATATTTTGCTTTGTTTTCAACTGTTTAAACTCAGAAAAGTCACTTGATTTCGAAGACACGGGGAAAAAAGCAATCAGCAAATTAGCAAAAGAAATACCATATTAGTTTAAAATTTGAAAATAAAATGAGCAGAAAATTAGCAAAAACAAAAAATAAACAAACAAAAAAAATATACAAGAAAATTATATTATAATTATTAAATAATATTATATGATATTAACTGACAGATTTCTTGTGTTTAAATGCTTGTGGAAGGCATCTGAAAGACACCATACTTGAACACTGACGAGAGAAATTAAAACATCATGTTACGTCCTGATATATTTTTTGTACAATAATAATTTCTAGTGAGTTGGATTACAGTGGATACTTAACTTATAATAAACTTCTACTCATTTTGGTGAGGGCCCCCTGGAAGCTCCACATTTGACCCTGGGGGTCCTTGGGCCCCACTTTGAAAACCACTGAGTTAGACAACTACAGAGAAGTGGCCCTCTATTTCCGACAATCAAGAACTATCTAAACGGTTATACACCTTGAGCAGAGAAAGCTTGGGAAATGAGTGCAAAGTAAAGATAATGACTTGCTGACAACAGCGAACTGCCAGCTGTTTCAAAGCAAAGATCCCCCGTATTGTTCTTTCGCTACCAGCTCCAGCCCGTGTTTCATCTGTTTGTCAATGGCTGTTCACATGGCGGTGCTTTGCCCGCAGCCACTTTCTCTCACCAGAGCTTAAAGCACACATAGCTCCTGGCTATGGGCCAGTCAGAGGGGAATGTGGAATCTAGCTCTGTACTTCACACCAGAGAATAGCAAACAGAGGAGGAGTGTGCTAGGGGCTTAGACTCATCATCAGTGTAAACACACCAGCAGAGACTGAATGGCCCTTCGTGACAGGGGCGACCTCACTGAATGGTACTGAGATGGTCACTGGGGTGCTGGAAGCATTTTTCACCTCTTTGTTCTTTTTTTTTTTTCGCTGCAAAAGGACGCAGAGTCGTAAATAGCACGGCAGCATTCATTCGCACTGGAGACCCATTGTATGTGCAATGAATGGGCTGCATTATGCAGTGCGAAATAAATGAATATAAAACAAGGAAGAAGAACAATTGCTTTCTTTTTCCTGTGACTGTCTTGGCCTCTCTTTGTTTGAATGATGGCCCCATAGCTGAAACACGGCATAAACTCTAGTCTCCTAACCAGAGAAGTTTGGAAATATAGAATATGTAGGCCAGTCCACACACCTGTAGACAATCACCTCTAGTCTGAAGAGGTGACAGCTTGTATCTTAAAAGCTTTTCTATCTTGTGAAAACTTTGGATCCTTTCCTTATAAATTTGGATAAACTACACATTTCTGCTGCAGAGGTTAAGTAACGATGTCAACCAAGAATTGCCCTTTGCAGACACATCTCACTCATGACACACCAAAGCTCTGTGGCTAAAAGGATGCAATGAAATCCCAAATTGGAGAATTTTCAAAAGGTGCTAGAATAAAGGACATAATGTAATACTGACCTTCTGAAAGTGTCATCGGGGTCCCTTTGACAGTGGAGAGGCTCCAGAGTGGAGGACACTGAAGGGGTGTCTAGGATCTCCTTGTACGCAGGAGAGAGGAGAGGTGAGGTCCTTAATTGTTCCACCAGGCCAAGAACAAATCTCCAAAGAACTAAACTTCTCTGGTCCTCTCCCTGGCAGAAGTGGCAGGCCAGGCAGCGTGGTGCCAGCCCAACTGCGCGCCCTGTCTCAGAGGTGGGATACACTACTTCGGTGCATAGGGCAGTCTTCCCTGCGCCAGGGCCCCCCATCACCAGCAGCCCCGGAGGTCGGCCAGGGGTAGAGCGGGCATCCAGGCAACGCTGCAGCTTGTCCAGAGCCCATTCCCGACAGTAGAAACGTCGGCCCTGGAGCAAGCTGGAGCTGCTGCCAAATCCACTGCTACTCATTGAGCCCTGGGGGTTAGACATCCAGGGAACCATGCATTGCTTTGACCTCCACGTCCCATGTTCTGCTCTGTTTTACTCGGGTTTTCAGTTTGGGCTATGGCTGCAACTCTGAGCAATGCCTGTGTATTTCCTCAGGCTGTCAGTTCCTGAAAATGTTGCATCAGGCATATGACTGTCATCAGGAACAGTCCTTTCCCTGACATTTAAAGGTAAGGCTGTCAAAAGTGCAGGTCAGAGAAAGCTCAAGTCCGCTGGATGTTCACGTGTCGTAAAAATGATTCAGCTCTTCATCTTCCAGTTAATCAGAGTTTCTCTACCATCTTGAGTTTGTCCTCAGAAGAAGAGAAGGATCTGTGATTAGCACTGCTCATAATGCCTCACCTGGGATTCTGTCAGTTGAAAACAGAAAGAAAGAGGGTGAGGAATGAGTCAGAGAAAGTCACAACATTTTTCTCACAGATATAATAATCATCCTGTACCTCTCCCCTCCCCTCCCTGTGGGCTTTCTAGGTCTTCCAATTATCACTGCTGTCTGGCTTCCCCTCACAGTTTCTGTCCCACTTCTCTCACAAGTTTCTTGCCTCGACCCAAGCTGCTTCACTCTGTGCAGCTTTAGATACATTCCCACCTCTTTCACATGCCCTCTTTTTCCCTTCCCTCCCTTGCTCCCTCCCTCCTTCTCTGTTGCTCTCTGGTTTTTCTCGTCTTTTTTCCCTTCTCCGCCCCTAAGCATGTCAAGACATGCACTGAAGAGCAGAGGAGCATTTAAACAAAGAGGCAAACGAAAGACAGAGGAAGAATTCATAGAAATGTGAGTGATTCTGACAGAGTTGTGAAAGGCTATTTGGGGTCAAAGTTCAGTCACAGGGCCATGCTATAGCTAAAGCTTTAGAGATTTTAATGGTAGGTGTGCCAAATGGGTGAAAAGAGACACCAGACATCAAGAAAATAGCAAATGAAATGGGTTCTGGTGTAATGAGTTTCTGGGATTTAAAACCCAATACCAAAAGCATAGTATAAAGGCAGCATTTTAACTGAGTTATTTTTATGGGTGTGTTCATACCAAGTATGCATGGAGCAGTTTATTTGAATGCTTCCTCTTTTAGCTTGTCTCATTGGGCCAGATGAACAATTGCATTCAAACACAGGTAACAACAAAATCCTGTTGTGAAACACCTGCAAACACAGATCTCAGCTCTATTCCAACAAAACTGTCATGTGGTTCATTAGGATTGAGAATATACCCCATAAACCAACTACAGAAAACATGGTTGGGAAGACAGGTGAAGTAAACTGTCCAATAGCTGCATGAGTCCATGTGACTTTGTTTTGGTTTGCAAAAATAGATAGATAGATTGATAATAAAAGTATAGGATTTGGCATCAAAGCAGAATGAGGCAGTGCTCTGACTGACTGGCTGGTTACAATGGAGCCACATCCCATTTTCTAACCCTGACTGGTTGTGATTGGTCAGAAAAAGCATTGTGCCTGTTACCCAGCAAATAAAACAGCCTTGACATGACAGTGGCAGAAGCCCTTATCCACCCATAACACTACCTCTAACCATACATCTTGCCCCGAGCTCTAATGGGATTCACAATAGTGCGTCCAGCGTCTATGCAGACACTGAAGTCAAGTCTTTCACTTCACAGGGCAACATTAAAATGTGTCAGGATGCCTGTGTTGTTACTATGACAACCAAACTATATGCCTGCAAAGAATTGCAGTGCTGAAACACACAGAGCCAATCTGAGCACTTGTACATTGCAGCATGGACAGTGAGCCTAAAATTTGAAAATCCAAACCACTTTTAAATCAAATTTAAATCTGCAATGCAATCCATTTCAACTGCAGGAGGCTAACAGTTAGCATTTGGAGCATCCAGCCAGTAACCAGCACTCAGTAACAATGAGAGGAAGATAGCACCACTACTGTCCTACAGAACAGTTAGAGGGGGGAGGGAAATAATATCACATTTTTCAAAATGGGTGAACTACTCCTTCTCCATTAAGGAATCTCAAAGGTCTCTGTAACATCAAGAACCCTACCTATGGATAAGTAGATCTAAACCCTGCATTTAAGTACAGCTATCCTATAAATGGCAAAAAAAAAAAAAAAAAAAAAAAAAAAAAAAAAAAAAAAATCCTGAAATATTGGCATGTCTTTGTAATGTGGCCTTGATCATGGGTCATGTCACACTACAACTTGAACCTGTAGAATGACTGAGCAACAATTCTGACAACGTTTACCTTGAAATCACTGTCAAGAAGCCAGTAATGCCAGAAATGTGTTAACCCAAAGATACTGGCCTGAAACATTTCTTCTTTTTATTCAGCAGACACCTCACATGAATCCATTTAAGAAAGGTTGCCAATCACAGCCACCTTGCGTTGATCTTTAGCTAGGCCGGTCACAATTATCACACAGCTATTACATTATGTGATCGCAATGACTTGAGCAATCATTTTGCATAATCATCAGGTTCCACAATCATGTTTCCATCTGCATAAAGATTTGAAATGACAGCTAATTTGAAGTGCCATGCAGAGTTGCCGAAACAATGAGATGGAATGAGACAGCAAACAGGTATATCTGGTTAAATGAAGCTCGAACTTATGTCTATATTTTGTACAGGAAATATAAAGCATTACATTATTCAACAGCCTAAGGCTACATGGGCCTAAATTTATGGTCTTTCAGTGTTTCCCCTACATGGTTTTTGTTAAAGTGATGTACAGCAGGGACGTTACTGAGCTGATATAAAAATATCATAGAAATAAAGGCAGCAATTGTGTGTGTGTGTGTGTGTGTGTGTGTGTGTGTGTGTGTGTGTGTGTGTGTGTGTGTGTCTTGCTCTGTCTCCGACCACATGTTGCCATTTTGTCACTGTACTCAGGAAGGCACATCTCGACATCTCGTGGTATGGCAAGGTTTCAGTCAACTGCATTATCATTAATAATGTTCCAATACTTAATCCCACTAAAGGTCTCTTCCTCATGGCATATAAAGAGCCAAAACTCAAAGCCAATTAAATCTTTACTTGCAATTACTTGAAATGAAATGCTATCATGATCATGACAGCCCTATGCTTAGCTGTCTTGACCTCTTGACCTGAACCACAAACCTAATTACGCCCGATGTAGTCTAGTGATTTACATCCTCTTATCTCTCTAACCTGAGAAAAATAGCTCAGACATTTTTATCTCCAGAATGATGCCAAAGTCAACAGTTGACATCTATATTCCTATTTGCAAAGGAATGAACCGGATTATGATTTTGGTATTGGTTTATACAGAATGTACAAGTGAAATGAAAAAGTGGCATAGCTGCATGTGTAGTTAAAGAGTTCTGTACTTACAGAGCCCCAGTCTAAATATGCATCACATGGTTATTATTAAGTCCAATGTGATAAAACCAAACCCTGCTGCGTGTGCAGGATGGAACGCAGCAGAATCCACGCTTCTCAGCTCAGTTAAAGTTGCTGACAAAAACGCTTTATAGGTTCATTTAATGGCAAAACAAAAGCCGACTGTGCATGGAAAAAAAAAACCTCTAATGGCAAGTCTTCAAAAGGACAAGCCACACAAGTTGCTTTGGACTTTGTAAGGGGTTTCATGTGGATATGCAGGCATGGCACTGGAAAAAAAATATTCTGAGACTACTGAAAGCATGGTAATGAGAGAATGTACTGTATGTTGCCCAATATACCACTAAATCAATAATCAAACACCAGTTAAACGAACTTTGCTGATGTCAGCAAGCTGTCAGCTTATGCCACTGCCTTTCACTCTTCAATGGTTTGAATGGAGAAACTTTTTCACACTCAAAATGCACTGTCTATGATCAAGCTTCCTCCCACTTCCACACACGTCCACCCCCATTACATCAATCAAGCGGACTATTATGAACCCCAGGTTTTTGGATGCCCTGTTGGCAATCCGGGTTCAGATGTTCTACACTCATGTTCCACACTCCAGGGAACACTGTCAGCTGACAATTACCATCCAAAATGAGCTGAGGAATGGAGATGTTGTTTTAGTTGGACGCAGATGACAGCATTGTGAAGAGCTGGCACCGAGCAGCAAGACTGCCTGACATTCTTGTCATTGCTGTTGGTCTTAACACAAGCCCTCTAAAGCTGGTATGTCAACTGTACACCCGCGTTCAAATGAGGGAAGTGATGTTTTTGGGAACCAAAAGCAAACTGATGTAGGCTGTTAACTGGGCTAAGACACTCCCTTTGTCCTCCTTCTAAATCAGTAATCAAACACCAGTTAAATTTATTTTGCTGATGTCAGGAAGCTGTCTTATTAAAAAAAAAAAAAAAAAAAAAAAATTCTGATTGTAAAACTTACCCTATGTTGCTTATATCCCCGTCTTATGATGACAGTTGACTGGAGATCATTTCCACCCTTCCATGTACAACCACAATGCTATGAAATTCTCCAAGCCACCCAATGTCTGCAATCACTGCAACAAGGACCAGTTACTGTAAATACAGCATTCACATGATATCAAAGGCAGTCAATTTGGCTTCACTACATTCTCATCGACCGTCCATTCTACAGGTGATCCTGTGCATGCTGACCAGCTGTTTCCTGTGGCGCTGGCTTGCTGACGCTGTCTATGGAAATAAGCTGCATTCGTTTAGCCCACTGTATTCTCATAATGTCTTATTTCCTATAAGACACAATGGAGTAATAATGTGTACGTTTTAACTGACTGACCTCAATAATCGGGCAGGGTCTACGCCGCGGAGAATCAATAGACCAGACCTAGTCCCCAATTTTACTCCGTTTGCGACAAAAACGCGCTCCTGCAGTCGGCAGACCTCACCGCGCACTGGGTGTGAGTATTGTGGTTGAGATATGAAGCAGTTGCCGTGTTGTCTCACCTGAGAGGCGCTGTAGCTCTCTGAGGCTCTGCCGCTCATCTCAATCAACAGCAGCTCTCTGGACTGTATCACGTGTTATACTTGCCTCTCGCACTATTCTGCATACTGAGAGCCAAATTTATCATCTGATTTGGAAAAAACAAACAAACAAACAAAGTAAGATGTAATGAATGAGCCTAATAGGCTACTTGTTATTTTGTCTGGTAAATGAATATACATTCCAAAGACTGTCACACGACTGTCTCGAACTGCTCTCTCTCTCTCTCTCTCTCTCTCTCTCTCTCTCTCTCTCTCTCTCTCTCTCTCTCTCTCTGTGTGTATGTATGTGTGTGTGTGTGTGTGTGTGTGTGTGTGTGTGTGTGTGTGTGTGTGTGTGTGCGCGCGCGCGCGCGTGTCTGTGTGCACGCCCACACGTCTTTACAAATAGGTGGATTGCTTTCAGTGCGTCGTTCTTTCCTTTCTTTGCCCACTGCCAAAAAGGATGTACAGGAAAAGACAGCAGGATTGTGCCTGACAAGGAAATCCTCTCATAGCCTGCTGCTGCCTGTTCTGGAGCGGGACAGGAACCCGGCCAAGAATACAGGGAAGAGGGTAGGCTCATTTCAACACCTGCTAGCCTTTCTGAAACGGCTGGAGCAGCTGGACTTTTGGATTCTGGAGCCAAGCAACGCAGGAAGATATGACGGCGTATTAGTGCCATTTTAGGGAGAGAAAACAAACAAACAAACAAACAAACAAAAAACGTGCGAGTGGGAGTGGGAGGCTGATATTCCAAAAAAGGTCAGAATTTCCAAGATTAAAGTACATTAAATTTACAAGAAATAAACTCTCATATTCTCTGAGAGTAAAGTGGTAAACTCATGACACAAATTAACCCTTTGGCGCATAGCGGTCACTACAGTGGACAGCTGTTTAAAAGTCATTTTTCTCCTAAATGCAATGGTTTCTATGGTGGAATTGCATATCAGCTGTTAGAGTGCTCTCTGCTGTCAATTCTTGTTGCTGAAAACATATTAATACTAGTATCATGACATGGTAATACCAGTCCTGCATCCTTAAAGAAGTATGGAGACTCACAAAAATGTTCATGCCCTAAGAAGAGTAAAAACACATAAGAAAAAAAAAATCTTGACTCAGGCTTTCATAATTCATGCATCAAAGGGTTAATTACAAAACCTAGAAAATTCTGAGATTATAGTTGAGTCAATATCAGTATAGAGTGCCATTGAGACTTCCCAATGTCACACAAAAAAAGATGAGATTTTCCACTGAACTCCATATCCATTGTATAAAGTAGACCTTAAGCTGTTAGAAATGCATGTTGGTCAAGCTCCTGCACCTTTTATAAATTGACTGCAAGCATAGCGAATTGCAAAATGTGTCCACCCTGTCATGGGACAATTTCTAAATAGAGTAAATATGTTCTAATCATATATTGATTACAAAATGTACATTTTCACGTTCAGGAATATATTTTAGTTTCTGGAAAACATCTCTCAAAAATACAGAAATTATGGAAAAATATGTTTGTATATGTAAAATCTGTGAAAGTTGTACTTTCTTTTCTGAATAAACTCTATAAATAAAGGTATCTGGTCAAACTTTGAAATAATACTGTTTGGCCCTAATCTCTTCAGAGCAAAATCACACAAAAGGTTTTGATAACTTGTGAAAATAATAATTTATTCACGTAAAACATGAACACGACGGGGTGGACAATGACATGACGGGGTGGACCTTGGCATGACAGGGTGGACAATAGTGAAGTGCCTCATATATATTTAAAGGAAACAATGTTACGGTTTTGTCAACAAATGTTTTTTGTCAAAACATGACTTTTTTCACCTACTGTATTTTGAATTGTGCACAGGTAGGCTACATTTGGAAATGACACTCAACAACAGCAAAAATAAATAAATAAAACCTTCAACTAGACAAAAAAACAAGATTAATATAAACAAAACAAAAACATGTTGGTCCCTAAATGTAGGCCTATCACAAAAAAACACTGAAAAACTTATAAAACTGTTATAAAACTCGACTTGATGACGGGGTGGACAATGACAGGGTGGACGTTTCTGGCTGAAGTTTGCATTTAATGAGCACATGTTGGGCCATTAGCTAGCAACATGTATCCGTTAGGAAGGTGACTCTGTATACTTTAACAAACATATTTTGAATTTCTGAAAAACATTTATATAAATTCATTTTTTGCAATGACAGGGTGGACACATTAAGATTGAACACATTCAAGTTCAATCATAAAATGATGAAAATGTCGAAATATAAATGTTTATATGTACTCTCTCTGCAAGAGCTATTCTTCACTCCATTTGTAAAAGACAAAGCAGTGGTAGTGATGTCACTGATTACAGCAGGTGGTTTCTTTTAGTGGCAGTAACCACCTAATGACGGGGTGGACAGCAAATCTAGGGACACATGCAAAACGTTTATTATTATTATGAAATTAGACCATAAATGATCCAGTTGACTCATTTTATTCAAGTACTTGATGAGAGCAACAAGAGCATGTAAAAGGTTTGTACATTGTATATCATTTATCTACTTATTTCACTAAGTGAAGTTAGTAGAGAGGAGTTTGGGACATGGCAAAATCACATGCATCTAATCATAGAACATTTTTTTAAAATATGAAAAACACCCTTTTAAAGATGCATCTCTGTACCAATGTGTGTTTAAATGTTTGGCCATTTATAATAAACCCTCAGAGTTTTGTTATTTTGCAAATTTTTCATGAAAAGTGAGTGATTTCTGCCCGGGACACCAAATGGTACCCTATATTGATATTGACTCAGTTATAAATTTGTGAGAAAACACTCACAAATTCTGAGATTAAAGTAATGCATTTATGATGATACACCTCACAAATTTATGAAAAAAAACCCATAAAATTCAGAGATAAAGTCAGAACATTGCAAGAAAATACTGGGAAAACTAGCTTTTCTACTACTACAGGATTTAGTAAGAAGGAAATCCTAGTGAATTGAGCCCAGAATCACAATATTCTCATCAGCATGCAGACTTTGAAAAGACATTGCCGTGACTTGGGCCGATTCAGAAGAAAACAATATTGTGATCCTGGGCTAAAATCAGCAGGATTTCCTTTTTACTGAATCCCATGTCAAAATAGAATTTGATGAGGTGATCAGCTTCGGGCCTGAGCATGGCAAGCTGCAGCATCTGCAGTGTGAGGCTGATCCATCCTCGCAAAGTGAGGTGTGGTGTGGTTCCTTAGCCAAAACAAAACAAAACAAAAAACAAACAAACAAAAAATTGTAAGAAAGACTATTTTCTGATTTTTTTTCTTGCAAATTTGTGACTTTATAATCACAGAATTTTCAAGTTTTTTCTCATTTTTTTCATGTAAATTCACAATTTTAATTTAGGAAATTCTGAGTTTTTTTTCTCAGAGTATTCTGTGGTTTTCAGTCTTAAAAGGTATCAAATTCACAACAGTGGTCTGGTGTTAACTTGCACTATAATATTCAAAGTGATACAGTACTAAGTGGCATATTAAACATAGTGTACTGAAAAGTAATGAAATAAACCAGCAGACAGTGCATTTACTGGAAAGTAAATGCAGTGAAGTGAACCATTTTAATTGCTTTTGTTTAAAAAATAAATAAATAAATACAACGGGCAAAAGTGCAGAATGGTTTTGCCCCAAACTGCATGGGATTAACACAAGGTGGGCACGTCTGCAAAGGGGAGACCTTTGAGTACCCAGAGAACCCATTTTCATTTGTTTACATTGAGGTGAGAGGTCACGGGACCCCTTTGAAAATTCCCATTCCATTTTTTTTTAATTAATTAATTAATTTATTTTTATGTAGCTTAAATTTGGAGAAATATTTAGCCCCTTTGCCAAAAACCTCCATGACATGCTTGGTGACAATGGATACCTTAGGTTGTTGAGTTTAATATGATGCAAATATCTTCATGGCAACTTTAAAACCGAGCCTGGCACGGCCTCTGAAAGACATTCTCTAGGCCTGCCCCGCCTGCACGCCATCGCACTGCTAACAGCACTCTTGGGAGCCCTCTGGTGGTCATGGTGCGCCCGACACAGGTGCTTAGTTTGCATAAGGTCGGTTCTGCCTTTCAGCCATCTTTAAAGAATGAGTCAGCACTAAATTACATGGCAAAAAAACAAAAACAAAAAGCTTCTGCTGCATTGCTCTCTAGGGTTTGAAGCTTTAAGGCATGCACCTCTGGCCACACACAGTCACTGATCTCATGACTGGTATTTTCATCAGGTGGCAATAAAGAACCTGTTGTGACATCACTGACTGGGTGTGGCCAGAAGTGCAGCAAGCCCAAAAGTCTCAGCTCATACAGATCAGAGGCGCAGAAGTTTCTGTTTGTGCTGACACACTTTTGGAAACAAGCCATCAACATGAAACTCCTCAGCTGTGTGTGTGTGTGTGTGTGTGTGTGTTTGTATTTATTTATTTATTTATTTATTTATTTGTGTATTCATAAATAATGGTTAGGAAATTTAATTTAACCTTTTCAAAATGCACCACTGTCTTGCACCACTGTCAAGTTTCTGCCATTTGTTTTACTCTTTACAAAACAAACGCCGGAGTTTTACAGGCTAAAGATTACAGTCAAAAGGAAACAGCGTTTCGATGGTGTTTTGCTTCTGTAATTGTATGCATTTCAGGTTGAAACATGATGTCAAGTTGGGACAAAATACAGGCACAGACTGTTCAAAGGTCAACAACAACAACAACAACAAAAAACTCCATCAGGGAAACACATTTAACCCTAGTGGGCTACAGAATGCAATGGGTAGAAGCCTGAGTCCCAGTTTTTACGAGTCAGACCAGAACTCGAAAAGCTCAATAGCACCGCACCATCCCTAACCTATTACTTGCAATTTTATTCAAAATCAGTTGACCCAACCTGACCCATTAAAGTTAGATCTGCAACTTCACCCGTACCCACTATCAAACACATCGCTCCACGTGGTGTTTAAAAAGGATATTTTTCACTTCACTTTGGCCAAACACGGAAGCCACTGATGACGTCATTCTCATGTCTGTAATCACACTGATCGCTGCCTGTACTTGTGACTTGGCCTTTGAGGATGTATCTTCAATAATGTCATGTTCACCACTTCATCCATGCTGATGATTGTCGTGTGTCTTTGATCGCTTTCAGTCCGAGTCAGTCAGGGCGGTGACTTCCCCTGTGTTGTTTGGACCGGGCCAGATGCTATTCAGGGAGGTAATGTAACTTACCACAATTTTACAAATCATAGGCAATAACTTAGGATGTTGTTGAGATACCCTTTTTTGTGGGTCTAGACATGGTTCATGGATCTGGACCTGGACAAGTTAGTTGACAGTCAAACTATCAGGTGGAGGAAACATCCCACTGTCAGCCAGCATGACAAGTGAAAACAGGTCACATAAGGTCACTGTTGATTTGGTAACCTTAAAGAAAGGTGTAAAGCCATATTACACAGAGCGGTGAATACCTGTTCTAAGATCACAGGGGTGCCCCAGCTTAGCCTGTCTGCACTATACAATAGACAGTCAGAAAGACCTCTTCTATCCTCGCTTTCACTTGGTAGATTCTACCTGCACTTAAAATCTTTGCATTTCGTTTTCTTAATCTTTGTATCTTTGATTATGCTGTTTGCACAACCCAATTTTTCTGTAGTAGGCTTGCATTATGGACCTGTGGTGTTTTTATTTGTCAGTATTGTGTATTTGTGTATTTTTGTGTTTCTATGTGGGTTTTATGTGCTGCACCTGAATTGCCTCTTGGGGACAATGAAGATTTACCATACAATACAATACAATACAATAAATGTCTGTTCTTATTTGCATTTCCTTCTGCATCCTCAGTTGTACATTTCCTTCTTATCCACTCTGTCTACCCAAAGGCCATATTCATTGCCTCTGCATCTGAGAATAACACATTGACTCTTGAAATTCACTGGGTTTGAATTAAAGGCCAAAGTTTCACGCCACCTTGCATCCTTTTTCTTTTTTTGCACACAGTTTTCATGGTATCATACAGCTGGTAACCGGTTAGAAACATCAAGAATGCTTAAATGTTCTCAGCTTTGAAATAGTCTCCCAAGAAATCAATATACTGTAAGCTTCCTCCCACAGACTCTCAGCATGCAGCATGTCTAAGTCTTCAGTGTTCTCATCTTTATCCTCTCCCTCTGCTTCATCTCAGAAAGCTGTGATAACAGTGTAATGGTGATTTCACATAAGGCCTACAGGCATGGGAACACACTGCCATGAGATAAACCTGTGTTCTACCATCTGAGTCATGCAAATACCAGGCTTGGAGCGACACAAGGGATCAGTTCAGCACAAAGACAAAACATTTATGTGGACCTGATTTTAACTTGTAAAGTCCCACTTGTTAAATGGACTGCATTTCTATAGCGTTTTTCTAGTCTTCTGACCACTCAAAGCGCTTTACAATGTTTTTTGCCTCACATTCACCCATTCACACACACATTCACACACTGATGGCAGAGGCTGCCATGCAAGGCGCCAGCTGTCCATCAGAAGCGGTGAGGGGTTCAGTATCTTGCTCAAGGACACACTCTAGAGGAGCCGGGGATCGAACCGGGAACCCTCCAGTTACCGGACGACTGCTCTACCTCCTGAGCCACGCTGCTCCAATGTTCAATGCTTCTTACCTGTTTTGGATATTAAGGTTTATGAATAAAACTATATCTGAAATATTAATGCACTGCAATGTTGTGTAAAATATTCAGAGAGATGCAAAAAAGGATTACATCTACAAATATGCATCCATTGTTATGTTTGCATTTCAGTCTATTTATTTTACAATTCTGAACTCAAACAACCATGCTCAAATCTTTATTACCGTTGTCTTTAATTATGAAAAGTCTTAGCCTTGTGGTTCAATGAAAAAGTTCGAACTGTTTATGATATTCAATTGTTTTCCCAAACAAATATTACCAAATAAATAATGTTTTGCTGAGATTATTTTCCTGATGGTGTTGATTTTCTATACAATCAATTAATCAATCAAGAGGGAACCACACTTTAATTTCATTATTCAACCTGTTGTATAATGACAAATAAACTTCCTTGTATCCTTGTATCCTTGTATCCTTGATTTTACCCAGCCTAGTTTTGAAGAAAAGCACAATACTGTCACCTGCTGGAAGACAATTGGTATGGTCACATATTAATATTTTTTGTGTGTAATGCCTGTAACACCAAGTGGACAACAGGTGAAATTGTGATGGAAATTCAGTTCTGCTTCAGAGGAAAGGAACCGATTACTGATGGAAATGTAACCAGACATTTGACTTGTACTTTTTTATTTTTGGCTGGTTCATTTAAATATGAAAATGTCATATTCAGCATAGTATCTCATTTCAAGGGCCTGTTCACGCAAGCCTGTGATGATGAAAGAGCCATACCTTGATTAAATATTCCAAAAGTCAAGAGCACATTTGCATGGTGGTGGTGAGATGTTGAGCTCTGGGCCTGTGAGGATCCAGGTCATCCAGAGCAGCTCACAAGGTTCAGTGGTGGACAGTGATGAAGCAAATACTCAAGCACTGTGCTAAAGTACAAGTATCTATACTGTACTTGAGTGTTTTTTACTTAAGTGTATTAATTTGAAAACAAGTACAGAAAAAAGCATCTTCTGAATATGACTCCACTATGTCCAGGCTGATGTGATCTCCCTGCCCCTGCTCCCTGATCAGATCTGCATACAAGAATTCGCCATCAAATCTAAGAAAGTATATTAAGGTCAGGTTTCACTTATAGCTAACTAAATTTTACCTGACGTTTTTCAGTTACGTTTTTGCAGTAGATTACACAGTAAAGTCTTTATTGCCTGGTGTTTCACTATGATTAAGTAAGTGAAGTTTCCACCTATCTACATCTACATGGGGTTTTGGTGTTTTTGTGTGTTCTGTAAACCACTGACATTATCACACTCTAGATATTAGTTACTTAGCTGAAACTCACTGTACAAAAAATGTGGGAAAAAAATTTAATAAAATAAAAAATCATACAGATAGCGTACGGTTTCTCCTGTGGGAGACCCAGGTTTGAATCCAGACACTCACAGATGAACATAGCATTTTGAGAATGAGGAGACTCTAGGAATTCTTCATCTCCCTCTCCTCCCCTGCCTATGCATTTTTGAAAAATACATATCTGTCACCAGGGGGTCCTCTGCACCCCAGTAATATTAGGGTTGGTGGGTTTCTCTCTTCTTTTATGTAGGATCCTTCCCAGGTGTGGGAACATGATTTTTTTTTTTTTTTTTTTTAATTGGTGGCTTTCAACATTAGTTAGAAAACAACTGATTTAGTACAGAGGCCCGTTGTCTTCTCTTTTGTTGAGGATTTTTATCCCAGTTGGTTTTATTTGAAAAAGAAAATGTTTTTTCTTAATTTTCTATTTTTTTATGTTTTCTCTTTTATTACAATGATTTTGAAATTGGAGGCATACTATTTACCATTTAAGTCTCCCAATGATAAAAAAAAAAAAAAAAAAAAAATGAGAGGAAGGTTTTTGTCATTTTTAGGGAACATTCTGGACAGAATGTGTCCAGTATGTGTGAAGAACGTTCCTCTTGTGGGCGTTATGGTCACGATCGTTGCCACGAGGCCGGTACTGAGCAACCACATAGACGGTGTTGCCGTCGGTTGCCAAGCCCACGCCCAACTCTTTGGTCTCTTTCCACACCACCTGAGTGAAATGGCCTGGAGGGGACAACAAAGGACAAAAGTCTGTCTTAATGGTCAAAGTATGACTTAAGATCGACATGCAGTCAGATAACAGAGACACTCACACTCACACACACAAGTGCTCGACTTACAACTGTAACCTCCTTAATTCCCAAAAACGACAATAAAATGAGATAATCCATTTACTGATATCCATTTACTGATGTTGTCGCTTATTGAAAATGTGTTAAATATCACAATAAATATTGTTTGTCCATAAAATCAATGTCAACAAAGGTTAACAAAGAGGTTAACAAATAACCTCTTAACAAGAAATGGCTTCTCCCTAAATTGTTTGTCCCTAACAATTTGGACCTGCAACCTTTTGTAACACAAAACGATAGTTTCTCTGAGCAAATTTGAATGTAACAACAATCTGAATAACATGTAGTATTATTTTTTCAAAAGTTTACAGATTTATATAAATTCCCAGCTATTGAATCACTCTACAGCCAGTTAATTGAACTGTGGGGATTACCAGTTTTGTGGCTATAACCAGGACTGTCCCAGTCGTAATCCTTGACCTCACTGTACCAGCTGTCCACAGCCTCCTTCCCTAAAACAAAAACATGCAAAGGAAAAGCAAATCAAATGAACACATAATGAACCTGTCTGGACATTTGAACGGGCAGATGGGAGTCTGGTTCTAATGATACAGGTCATGTGTGAAAGTGTGTGGCCCTTCATTGGAGCAGGTGTGCAAGAGTAGAGCTGGAACAAAAACCTATAGGGGTTCCCAGTGGACTGACTTAAGAACCACTAGTCTAGAGGGCAGGCTTCACAGAGATTTGGGCTTGGAGATTAGTTACTCTTAAAAAATTGAAGGATAAGAAAAGTGGGTATTGTCTAATCTACCTGTCATTTTTATGGGTCCAGAGCTTGATGCGTAGAAGATATTTTCTCCATCTTTGGCGCGACTGTGCTCCAGTTTACGGGTTGACAGCAGGTGATCAGCCCATTTCTGGGCTGAAGCATTCAGGTCACTGTTGAAGGTCAGTGGTGGTGCCTGGTGATCTCTCCTGTAGGCATTGTGGGTATCAAGGAACTCTCGCTTAAAGCCTGAATCTGTAGATAAATAAATAAATAAATAAATAAAATTTTAAAAATAAAACTGTCATCAGACAATTCAGGGGTGTTCAGAGGAAACTGTGGGCTGATGGGAGTGTTTGTAAAATTCATATAGACAGGTTGAGTTCACACTGGAGTGCAAATTTCACGCTGCATGGAAACAAAGAGCCCTTCAAGGAAGCTGCCTTTCAGGTCAATGCTGAAATATGTGGAAAATAATCGTATACCACAGCATACTTACCTGCCATTGTGCCTCTTTTTTTGGAAGGCTGAAATAAAAAAATATATATATATACATATATATATATATATATAATAATATAATAATATAATAATATAATAATAATATATATATATATATATAGTTAGACTAGAGATTAAAAACAACATAAAACCCACCACTGTCCAAGTAAACTAATAAAAATGTATGATAATAAGGCCAATTTGCAGCACTTCAGTCATATAAAGAATTTCTGTGTAATGAGATGGTAAGAAGTTGTGATCTCCAGCACTCACCTGTTTCAGTGTTTTCCCAGAGTGTGGAGCTATGCCCTGGTAAAGATGTAGTTTCTGTCGCCTGGAGTCAGTATATATAGATATGAGCAGGAACTCTCCCTCCTCATCTCAGTACGAAGGAGGAGACAGACACTCAGCACTGTACCTGTAATTATCTCACTGTGGCTTTGCATCTTTATGTCTACGCTTGCCAAAAATTTCGGGAAACATTAAGTTACACGATTAAACATCCCATTGTCAGGCCCTGTGCACAGTGCTGTGAGTGTGTGGCTGCACCTTCATCTTGAATGTGTCGGACGTGGGGATGCCCCAGCAGCAAACAATGTCCAACAGTTATTTTGCATGTTATTGCACAGGAATGTTTTAAATGTTAGACCTGAAGTGTGATTCTGAAGTTATTTATGTGTAGTTTTGCAGGTTAAACTTGGACCAAATCCAAGCTTACGTTTGGTTAGGGTTGGGCAATATATCGATGTTATATCAATATTATGAGGGCAGAGAGTGTCTTGCATTTTGGATATCATAGTAATTGTGGTATGGAATAAGTGATGTTGATGTCCCCTTAAATACTTAGGAAAGGTGTTGAAATCCAAATTCATTTCAATTCATTCTTGAATTCAAGATCTATGTTTCATTGAGGCATAGGAAGTTAAATTAAACCTTTTGAATTTACTTACTGAATCTCCACTTTTTTAAAGTGCTGATCTCTAATGTTATCAGACTATCACACTGAATTTACATGCACACAAGAAATCCGAAATTAGTTGTCTGATTTATCACGTAATCAGGAATTTGAGTAATCAGAGTAAAAAAACACATGTAAAAGCAGTAATTTACTACATTTGTCTGTGTCTGTCTTGGACAAAGTTTGATTTTCAACAAGGTGTTTCAACAAGGTCTCAAAGGGCTTTACAGGACCACAAGTTTACAACAAACAAAACAGGAGCTCACATCCTGACGTTGCTGAAAAACTCAAAGGCCCTCAAAAAGCGAAGGACCACAAAGAGTTTCTCTCAGGTTTCATGTGAACAGCTGGTGTTGAGACTTCTCTGGAAAAACTCCATTTCAAATTGTTCATTCCTTGCATAATCAACAAGAATAACACTAATTATACTGAGTTTCTTATGAGACATTTCCATTTCCAAACATTTTTTCTCCATCAGTTCAAGTTCCTTTCAGAGTCTGACATAGTACAGGCTCAGAAACATGCCTAAAAAGTGCCTACACATGTCAAGATTTCACATCTTAGATAACATACAGGGCAGGGGAAGGGAAGCGAGCACAGTCCTTATAGTTTACAGATTACAGATTACTGAGACAAGGTGTTGTTGGGTTTTATGGGTCAGCCACCATCTGTACTAACAAGCAAAAGTCTTAGTACAGATGTCAAAGTCAAGAGAGAGGGTTCGAGCGGGGGTGACGTGGGATGCAAAATGATGAACCACAACAAAGGCAAAGAGGAATCCAAATGGAAAATCAAAATGGAGATGAATTTGAAAGCCAGGCAAGATGACATGGAGAGAAGACAAGGAAATTCAGGAGAAGAATTTAAACTAAATCACTGCCATTTAATCTATGGTTATGTACCCAGAGAATTATTCAGAATCGTAACTGACAACTTTTCTGTTTGGTTTAATAAATATTACATTTCTAAATTGAATTTGTGAAATTGCTTTGTAAGTGTGTATGCCTCCAGAGGATCGAAGATAAACCCAAACAGGGTTGTCTCGCTTATTACTCCTTATGAAAGAAAGCATCCATTTGACACAAGATATTCACTGAGAAATGATTTATCAGCCTCCTGCTTAGCTGATAAGTAGAGATGGCAGCGAAGCAGCTCCTTTCTCAACCCGCTTTTATCACAGAAGAATAATGAATGACAGATGGACAACAGTATTGGTCCAACAAGGTCTCTGCTTATGCTGAGGGTTAAAGATAATGTCCAAATCGAGGGGGTCTGCCCAAATGAGGATGTGAGGAAATGGCATCGGTGGGGCTCTAACACACAACAGGAAAGGTCCATGAAAAACTGAGGACAAAAGGTCTCAGTACATGGCAGTTAACCAAGTCTGGGTATGTTACCTGCAGTGTATTGCTGCAATCACTCAATAGAAAAAACCCTCATCAAGGAAACATATTTAAACTTAAAAACTTAAAAATATTTAAACTTTAAAATTTATTTATTTTGGTCTATATCCAGAACATTGTCTATTACACACTTATTCACACTTGGTTGTGTATTGACTTAATTTATTAGGGAATGAATTGTAGTTTTTTGCAAATCTAATCTATATACAAGGCTCAGCAGCCTCCCAGCCCATCTCTGAATAATGACTCGTAAAACACCTAAAATGGTGTCCAACTGATTTTAACCATGTTTGTGAAGCACTTTGGTTTACACCAGGCCTAAACTGGAGTCCAAATCTGGCCAACAAACTTTTTCATTGAACCATAAGGCTGTTTGTGATATTCAGTTGTTTTCCCAAATAACAAATATTGCCTGATGTTTTGTTGAGATTATTTTCCTAGTGGTGTTGATTTTCGCCAGCCTACTTCTGAGACTAGAAGCGTACAGTACTGCCACCTGTTGGCTGACTATTGATACTGTAAGTCTTCTTTGTTGGTTTGTGGGAAGGGTGGAGAGTTCACACGTTCATCTGTGGTGCAGCACCATAATATCAGCAGGCTGCCTCTGTTTTTTTTGTTTTGTTTTGTTTTTTTTAATTAAGACTTCATGATGATTAGAAGAATATCTCATAATTCCATGAGAATGATGTTGACGCCTCCAGGTAGAGATGATGATGTGTGCTTGTGGAGCTGCACACCAGATTAAAGGTGTCTGAGGGGCATTTTAACAACATGTCTGACTTATGTTTGGCTGTTTTATGATGTTTTGTAAATATTTAATCATTTTTTTGACCTTCACAAAATGATTTATATAATATTATATACATGCATCATGTATTATACATATTCTATAATATCACATATTAATATTTTTTGTGTGCAATGCTTGTAACAACAGGTGAAATTGTGATGGAAATTCAGTTCTGCTTCAGAGGAAAGGAACCGATTACTGATGGAAATGTAACCAGACATTTGACTTGTACTTTTTTATTTTTCTAGGTGTCTGGTTCATTTAAATATGAAAATGTCATATTCAGCATAGTATCTCATTTCAAAGGCCTGTTCACGCAAGCCTGTGATTATTAAAAGTCTTACCTTGATTAAATATTCCAAAAGTCAAGAGCACATTTGCATGGTGGTGGTGAGATGTTGAGCTCTGGGCCTGTGAGGATCCAGGTGTTCCAGAGCAGCTCACAAGGTTCAGTGGTGGACAGTGATGAAGCAAATTTACTCAAGCACTGTGCTTAAGTATCTATACTGTACTTGAGTGTTTGTTTGTTTGTTTTTTGACTTGAGCATATTTCTTTGTAAACAACAAAGAGCAACTTTTGAATATGACTCCATTACATGGAGTCTAAAGTGCTCCTCTCCAACCACCAGAGCACCCTGGCCATTCTTGAAGTCTATGTTTGAAAATTTTAAGATTAAAAATTATTCTTGTTATTTAAAATGTTTAGGCAAGGCAAGGCAAGGCAAGTTTATTTGTATAGCAGATTTCAGTGACAAGGCAATTCAAAGTGCTTTACATAGAGCATAAAGGCATTAAAACAATATAAAATCAACACAAGAAAACATACATAAAAACAATTAATAAAAAGAAGGTAAAAGTAGTTTTTAACATTATTGACTGAAGCTGAGTGCTAACTTTTAATCGTTCTTCCTTGGCTCCAAAAACAATTACTTCAGTTTTGTCTTTGTTTAACTGAAGGAAATTCTGGCACATCCAATTGTTGATTTGTTCAATGCACTTACTCAGTGCTTGTACTGGACCATAGTCCCCTGGTGATATGGTTATGTAGATTTGTTTGTCGTCTGCATAACTGTGGTAGCATATTTTGTTGTTTTCCATGATCTGAGCTAGCGGGAGCATGTAGATGTTAAACAGAAGAGGTCCCAGAATGGAGCCTTGGGGAACTCCACATGTCATTTTTGTTCACTCAGATGTGTAATTACCTATGGACACAAAGTACTCTCTGTCCTTTAAGTAGGATTCAAACCAGTTTAGCACTGTGCCAGAAAGCCCCAACCACTTTTCCAGTCTGTCTATTAATATGTTGTGGTCAACCATGTCAAATGTAGCACTGAGATCTAGTAATACTAGTACTGTAATTTTGCCACTGTCAGTGTTTAAGTGTATATCATTAAATACTTTAACAAGAGCGGTCTCAGTGCTGTGGTTTGATCGAAATCCTGATTGGAAGACATAAAAACAGTTGTTTAGTGCCACAAAGTTGTTCAGCTGTTGAAAAACAGCTTTTTCAATGTTCTTGCTTAAAAACGGGAGGTTTGATATGGGCCTATAGTTGCTCATTAGTGAAGTGTCTAGAGTGTTCCTTTTTAGGAGTGGCTTGATAACTGCAGTTTTCAGGGCCTGTGGGAAGACACCTGAGAGAATTCACCATCAAACCTTAGAAAGCCTGTCGAGTTGAGGTTTCACTTGTAGCTAATTAAATATTACCTGATGTTTGTCAACTAACCCTAACCCCAGAGAGGATTAGCCAAGCCTCTGGGCTGATTAGTGGCCCACTCACACATACTGTATCTCTCCCACTGGCTCAGCCTCACTAGCAGAAAACACAGAGTTTGCTCTGGTGTGAGAAGTCTTTATTGTTTGGTGTTTTACTACGTTAAGTTCAGTTTCCACCTGTTTACATCTACATTAAACTTAGCTAGCTTCAGCCCAATAGAATTGTATGTTTACAGTTACAAGACGTGCTGTTCTGCCCAGTAGAAAGGCAGGTTTACAGCTACAGTGGGTGCTAACACCCTGGCAGGCAGTGTGAGGTCCTGAACAGGCCAAAATATTTATTTGATTGCCTGGTTAGACTGACAGGCTGCCAGATGATGTTAAACAGTTCCGTGCCCCCATAACCCTATATAATTAAGCCTAATCGTGAGAACATCTTGGTACACAGAACTTTAATGGGATTTTGGTATTTTTGACTTTAAACCACTGATGTTATTAGTTATTTGTCAGCAACTGAGCTGGAACTTACTACACACAAACACACACACACACACACACATAAATCAGACAGATTTTTTTTTTTTTGAAATTTTTATTGCAGAAGCTTTGAGAATACATACACAGAGCTAAAATGAAAAAAAAAAAGACAATCACTTTGAAGCAGGTCTAATACAAGTGACTGCAAAGACTAGGTCTTAAAATTAGAAAGTTCAATAAATGCATTGTTAAAATCCAGCAGTGTGACATTAGAGAGAAAGTGTACTTTTGGATACTTTGGTATGTTAAAAAGCAAATACCCCGATACTTTGATTCAAGTAGAAATTGAAATTAACAATTTTCACTTATAGTCGAGTAATATGTAACCAACACCATTTATTATTTGACCCAATGTGATTGTGTGCTTTGTCCTCCACTGGTGTTTTGGCTTGGCTCTTTTCTCTTAGCGTTGTCTGCTCCACCCATTTCTCTGCCAGCTGTAAATTTCACAGGCTTTAATCTGGAAAATGACAATAAATACTGGTCAGACATGGCTACCTGCTTGTAAATGACAGATTGATGAATGTCATGCATGAGGATCATGCACAAGTTGTAACATAAAATGTTGATATCACTTATTCTTGAAGAGTAACTAAACCCTGAATCCAAATCTCTGTGAAGCCTGAGAAAGCAGGATGCCTGGTCTTTGGTGGCAGGTAATGTCACCACGTGTTGTACTGCCCCCTCAACCCGAACCCTCAATTTTGAGTAGCATGTGCGTTTGAGAGCTCCACTTGGTAATTTTCAGCAAGGTCATTGCTTGCTTTAGCCCAAAGCATTATCATATTTCTGTCAGATAAAAAAATTTGTGGGACACAAAATGAAATGGCAAAATAGAGTAATCAAACAAAATACTAGAGTTTGAGTGTTTGTTTACAGTTTTCCCTTGACAGAAGGTTTCTGGGTACAGAAGTCCTCAAAATTTAAACTGTTACCTCTTGTTGCTGATTGTCTGTCTGTGTAAAGTTGCCTACTGCATACTGTATACCCAAAATGTTGCTCAGCCAAAGAAATAAATGAGATGTTACCGCTAGGAAGAACGTTCTTCTCAAAGTATCCCGCCATATTCATGTTGCCAGCAGGCCGGTACTGAGCAACCACATAGACGGTGTTGCCGTCGGTTGCCAAGCCCACGCCCACCTCTTTGCTCTCTTTCCACACCACCTGAGTGAAATGGCCTGGAGGGAGCAACAAAGGACAAAAGTCTGTCTTAATGGTCAAAGTATGACTTAAGATCGACATGCAGTCAGATAACAGAGACACTCACACACTTGGTGGAGCAATGTCTCCACAGTACCTTGCATTTTCTACCACACAGGCAGTGTAATTGGTAAATGGTAAATGAACTGCTTTCCTACAGCACTTTTCTAGTCTACCGACCAGTGTGGGCTCTACCCATTTTGGGGGGGTGCGCGAGGCAAAATTACTCCCTGGTGCCATACCAGTTTTGTAGCCGAATCCAGGAGTGTCCCAGTCGTAATCCTTGATCTCACCGTACCAGCTGTCCACAGCCTCCTTCCCTAAAACAAACACATGCAAAGGAAAAGCAAATCAAATGAACACATAATGAACCTGTTTAGACATTTGAACTGGCAGATGGGAGTCTGGTTCTAATGATATAGGTCATGCGTAAAAGTGTGTGGCCCTTCGTGTTGTACTCTATGACATAACCACCAAACACCAGACATCTTACTTTTCACCATTAGAGGGCAGGCTTCACAGAGATTTGGGCTTGGAGATTAGTTACTCTTTAAAAGCTGAAGGATGAAAAACAGTGGCAAGTGGTTAATCTACCTGTCAGTTTCATGGGTCCAGAGCCTGATGCATAGAAGACATTTTCTCCATCTTTGGTGCTACTGTGCTCCAGCTTATTGATTGACAGCAGGTGATCAGCCCATTTCTGGGCTGAAGCATTCAGGTCACTGCTGAAGGTCAGTGCAGGTGCCTTGTGATTTGCCCTGTGGGTATTGTGGGTGTCAAGGAACTCCTTCTTAAAGCTTGAATCTGTAGATATAAGAAAAAACGCGCACACACACACACACACACACACACACACACATACACACACACGTCATTAGATACATTTTGGGGCGTTCAGAGGAAATTGTGGATGGTTTGGGAGCATCTGTAAAATTCATATAGACAGGTTGAGTTCACACTGGAGTGCAAATTTCATGCTGCATGGCAACAAAGAGCCCCTCAAGAAAGCTTCTTTTCAGGTTAATGCTGAAATATGTGGAAAATAATCAACAACAACAATAACAACAACAACATACTCACCTGCCATTGTGCCTCTTTTTTTTTAAGGCTGCAATGAAAAAAAAATGCAGTTAGACTAGAGAGATTAAAAACAACATAAAACCCACCACTGTCCAAGTAAACTAATAAAAATGTATGATAATAAAGCCAATTTGCAGCTCTTCTGTCATTTAAAAAATTACTGTGTAATGAGATGGTAAGAAGTTGTGATCTCCAGCACTCACCTGTTTCAGTGTTTTCCCAGAGTGTGGAGCTGTGCCCTGGTAAAGATGTAGTTTCTGTCGCCTGGAGTCAGTATATATAGATATGAGCTGGAACTCTCCCTCCTCATCTCAGTACGAAGGAGGAGACAGACACTCAGCACTGTACCTGTAATTATCTCACTGTGGCTTTGCATCTTTGTGTCTATGCTTGCCAAAAATGTTGGGAAACATTAAGTTACACGATTAAACATCCCATTGTCGGGCTCTGTGCACAGTGCTGTGAGTGTGTGGCTGCACCTTTATCTAATATCAGCATAATTAATTGAAACTTTACTGATCTCTGTGGGGAAACTGGAGTTTGTCATTCTGTTTTTCATATTTTCTTCCTGAACCACATGAGATGCCTTATGACAACAGATTTCAGATAGTTTTCAGAAGTTCCACCAAACAAAGTTATTTCTTTGGTATTGTTTTTGGTATTGGGTTAGCTGGCATGTGACAGTGAGCAGGTGAGGGTAATATTTCTGGATCCTTGTTCCTTGTTCTTTTGGAGATCAAATTACACCAAACAGACTTCAGATCAAGTTTCACCAAACAAAGCTATTTCTTTGGAATTGTTTTTCCTGATCTCTAAGGTTTTCCCATCACAGCAGCGTTGATCCTCAGATCACTGGTCTATCGCTCATTCTGGGTCACTTCACATTTTTAATTAAAAATGGGTAGTGAGTAGAAAATTCCAGGTACGCATTTGCCAAAAGAAAGAGTTAAACACAGTGTAGATAAGTAAAGGTGTGATGAGGTGCTGCCAAAAAGGTTATCTTCCACAGAACTTCCATAAACCCGTGAGGTTTCATTCCCTCATGACATCTGACAGGGAATGCCTGCAGTCACCACCAGTTTTAACAAGCTCAGGCCTGAATTCAGCACAAACACGCGGAAGACCTCAAAAGTGCAGGCACTCATTAGCTCACCATAAAATATTGTATTCCTTGTATCCATCGCAGATGACTGTTGACTGTTTTCACGCCATTGAATAGGATGTAATCACAGAGCATGGGTTAGTACAGGAGTATTCAGTTAAGATTTAGGAGATCCGATTATTTGACATTACTCCTCAGCAAAGGTCCAAGCCATCACATCTAACTTCTCTGTAAGCCTATGTCAATGTAATACTGAGGGACTATATGTTATTACGTGTGTGTATGTAACTATAAAATGTAATAAGGTACAATTAAAAAATAAGTACCTTTCTCAGCCATTCTCATAATAGACACAGAAAAAATAAATAAGCACATACAAAATTAAAATAAGAAAAAATAAAATTAAAAACATGATAGTAAATTTGCATATCAGAAATATATTTCTAAAATGTAGATCCTTTGTGTGACCGTTGTGGGGGATTTCCTGCCTCAGTGGGGCACGTGTTCTGGTTGTGCCCAAAACTATCCAATTTTTGGAACGCAATAATTAAAAGTTTTTCTAATATAAGTAAAATCAGAACCTTTTTATTTATTTATTTATTTTTTGTGAGCAAGTTTTTATTAAAGGATTTTCTCGGCAGAAGTGACATCATATTGCATACATGTGCCAAAGGCTACTTACAATACAATTGAACTAAAATACAGTACATATTGTGCCTGTACACATGTTGAAACCATACAGTCGGTGGATAATAAAGTCGACGGTTGTATTATTTGCAGCGTCTCTTCCACTTTTCCCATGCACCAGTGATCCTGTGGTTGCATAACCCAGGCTGCTTCACCATAACCCCCATACCAGACCCCAGGGTTTTCACCAACATTCATCATTTTATCATAAATAATCAACATTCCTCATTTTGCCATACACAGAAAATCAACAGACATAAATAAAAATATATTCACTGCATAAGTAGAACATACAGAGTTGATTTGCCAATGTACAGGTGTTCTAATTAATGAAGTACTGATTTAACCTTCTGGGCTGCAGTGAGCAAAATTAAAAAAAAAAAAAAAAAAAAAAAAAAAAAAAAAGGACAGCTTCCACTTAAAAGATACTCAATTCATGTGGTGGCTTCCATCTCATTAGCAGTTTCTTTGCTGTTGTTAAGCCAGCCAATAAGATTAAAAAAAAAAAAAAAAAAAAAAAAAAAGAACAGACCCTTTGTTGACTGTATCTGGGGCACTTGGAGAGGACAGTCCTCTTTAAGAGAACCCACTACCAAGGTAGCAAGATCCATAACCCTTTAAGTGTGAAGATTAATATTACTCCTCCCAGCTACTCTGTGCTGATCAGTGAAGCTATGCAAAAACATCAAAACTAATATTCACTTTACAAGGTTCTAGGGCTGCGCAATATGAACTAAATAACAATATATATTGATAACTATATACATCATGATATAGTACATTTTCAGTAAATGAGTACATGAATAAATAGTTAAAATAACCACCATAAAATGACCACATGAAGAGGCCTATTTCTTATTACATTTTGAATTATACATGTAAAAGGTAATAATCATATTTTATTATTTTTCAAATTTTCAATTCAATGGCAAACACAATATAAAATATGTAAAATAGAAGTATGATGATAATAGGAGTCTATTGGTGAGCTGTACATGCTTCCTGATGCTGGCACATTTTTTTCCCAGGCAACAACAGTGCCATGAATGCACCATATGGAGAAACACTACTTCCGTCAGTTACATTACCCAGAATGTGCCATCTGATTAAGATCATGTTGCCAAATCACCCACACTGGCACCCTCATTACCAAAATATCTTTGTCAAAAAGAAGAAAAGTGGACACAGAGTGCAGAGTTTTCCAAGAAAAATGGACTGATTCTTATTTATTCACAGAGGTGAATGGGAAACCTGTGCTTGGTGTGTAATCAGCAAGTTTCAGTGTTCAAGGAATATAATATTTGGCGCCTCTATGAGACTCATCATGGTGAAAAATACAACCACTTGCGAGGACAAGTGAGAACAGAGAAGAAAAATGAATTGTTTGCGGGTCTGAAGAAACAGCAGTCTGTTTTTACTCATAGCCGAGAGGTCAGTGATGCAGCGGTGAAAGCTAGCTACCTTATTGCTAACGAGATAGCGTTAGGATCCAAGCCATTTTCTGAGGGTTCTGAGGGAGTTCGTGAAAACATGCTGCATGCTGAAGGCTGCAGAAATCGTGTGCCCTGAAAAGCGACAGGCCTTTGCTAACATTAGCCTAACGAGGAACAGTGTCGCAGATAGGATTTTAGATCTCTCGGCAGACTTGGACAGCCAAAAAAATGACAAAGTCAAGTCATTTGTTGCATTTTCGGTTGCAATTGATGAGAGCACTGATATTACAGATGTTGCTTAATTGGCCATATTCATCCATGGTGTTGATGAGACTTTGACGATCACCGAGGAGTTCCTTGAGTTGGTACCTATGATGGACACCGCAACAGCAGATAACATTTTTAGCTCTGTCATTGGAGCGCTGGACAAGGTCGGGGTGGACTGGTCCCGTGCCGTCAGCCTGGCTACAGATGGTGCACCATCAATGATTAGGAAAAAAGCAGGCATTGTGACAAAATTCAGAGAGAAAGTACAGGTCGCAAATGGAGGACAAGATTTTTGGACATTTCATTGTATTTTGCACCAGGAAGCGTTGTGTTGCAAATCATTAAAAATGGATAATGTCATTCAACCTTTATTTATTCTCGAATGGACATTGAGGTTACCCTCATTTTCAATGCTGTCGAGTTTACAAGCGCATTAAAACAAAATAAAACATCCATATAATAAGAAAATCATTTAAAACAAATACAATCAGAGACACAGTGTTCTGAGATTAAAGTCTTAAACTCTGCAAGAGAGGGGAGTGCTTGCATCTTCAGAGTGTGCTGGAGGGTGTTCCACGCGTTTGGGGCATTATGAGAGAATGCAGTTTTACCAAGTTCAGTACAAGCCCGGGGAACTTTTAGGAGTAACAAGTCAGATGAACGGGTCATGTAAGTGCCAGAATTCCATTCCAAAAGGTTTGTGATGTATGATGGTAGTCTACGGAGAAGGGCTTTAAAGATGAATAAAAGCCAATGTCCTTTGCGCCTCTCTTCAAGGGAGGGCCAACCAACTTTCTCATAGAGCAAGCAATGATGAGTGTCATATCTATCTATGTCATGGAGGTGGTTATCCGAACAGTTAATTTCATCCGAGCGAGAGATCTGAGTCACTGTCAGTTTGTCAGTCTTCTCAGTGATAAAGACATTGCGCACGGCTTGCCATACCACACTGAAGTACGATGGGTAAGCCGAGGTGCAGTACTGAAGCATTTCTTTAACCTACGAGAGGAAATTGGATCTTGCCTTTATGGTGGATATTACAGAGCACCTGAATAATCGTAACAAAATGCTACAGGGCCGCAAAAAAGTCACTCAGTATTATGACAGCATACGCGTATTCAAGTTGAAACTGTCACTCTGGGAGACACAACTATCTAGCGGTGACACCGCTCATTTCCCTTGTCTAAGAGATGTGCGTGCAACAGGACTTAATGCTGATATGGATCAATATAAAGACAAGATTACAGGATTGCTGCGGGAGTTTTGGCGACGGTTTCAGGTCTTTGGTGAACTTGAGACAGAATTTGCCATTTTTTGCTCACCATTTACAGTCAAGGCTTCTGATCTGCCCGCTGACATCCAACTCGAAATAACTGACTTGCAGTGTGATTCAGATATGAAGGACAAATTTGCCTTGGTGGGCTTGGACACATTTTATCACTATCTCTTGCCAGGGTACCCCAAATTAACTGCAAAGGTTTCATGCATGTTTGGGACTACCTATCTTTGTGAACACGTTTTCTCTGTAATGAACATCAATAAAACAAAGCGGCGCTCAAGGCTAACACACAAGCACTTAAATGACTGAAATCTGAAACTGGCTGCTACTCAGGATTTGACACCTGACATTGATACAATCGTGAAGGCTAAAAGATGCCAAGTTTCAGGAGCAGCCAATAGACCGCAGTGAAAAATACGACTTACTGCGGTAATATAATATTTAAAGACCATGAACATTTTGCAGTATAACATCAGTCAGCAGCTTCAGTACAAAATAGTTTGGTCTGGTGTAACCCTATTGCTCATGTACTGTTATAACTTTAATGTTTTTTTTTTGTTTGTTTTTTTGTATGTACACATTTAATACATTTACAAGGCAGGGTGATAACTTTCTTTATATCTTCCACTTTAGTTTGTAAAGTGTGGTGAGTTGGTTCAGGTGGTCAGATGTGAAAATGTATCCACTGTATAAAATAAACAAGTTGTTTTAATCAAAGTGAAATGCTATTTTTTCAGTTCCATAGGTGTATCTGTGAATAAATGTTTTGTGCCTTTGTAGATCCACTGTGATCTGTGAGCTGTAATGCACATATGTAGGCTAAATAATAAATTAAGGCATAATACTGAAATATTGAAAAACAAAGGTAAGCATTTGGAGTTGACATTATTTATAGGTTATTTTGCTATTATTTTACTAGCCCGGCCCACATGAGATCAGATTGGGCTGTATGTGGCCCCTGAACCAAAATGAGTTTGACACCCCGGATGTAGAGGCTAGGCAATGCATTTCCTATTAACGCTACTACAATATCAAGGCTTAGTGATGCCAATCTCCATGTAAAGCAGCTTAACATCTTTGTTAACATATGAACTGTACATGTCCTGTATGTATCCTATTGCTTTATCTGTGTTTGTGTACGTACTCATATTCTTGAAATATTTTGAATTGTTCATATGCAATGCCTGCTATTTGTTATCTAAAATAAATAGGCAGGGGGAAAAAAACAAATGTTTGTCATCATTCCATGATCCAGCCAAATCATCTTGCAACCTGGTCCATGTCGAAGGTCACTGCCATCATAAAACACAGCAATGAATATATTTGCAAAAACCTGGATATGCTGAGTTGCATCACATGAGGGATCTGACATTAGGTGTGACGGCCAGGCATCTGTAAAGCAGCTAATTTGCATAAAGTTGACATTAAGAGACCTGTTTTGGCCTGTCTCAGCGTGGCTGACTTTAATACTTCTCTCCTGTGGGTGGACTGAGCTGTTATTATGAGGTGGAAAACATCTTCAGTCCTCCACATGTGTCTGTAATAACATAATATACCTGTCATAAATCATACTCATCAAACACTCACATCATTGGCTTAATGTTTGTTTTGAGTGTTTTGTTTTTATGAATGTGTCTTGTGTGTCTGGATGCGTGTGTTTGGGAGTGTGAAGAGATTAAAGCTTGTGGTTTGATGGTTTCTGGTGAATTGGCAGCAGCATCAGTGCCACTTGCAACATTTTACCTAACTTGTTGCCAAGTCATAAGGAACCCATGCAAACATTCTGTTTATTGTTTGACCAAGATTTATACATCAAGGTTACAGGTCTAAATTATGTTACGCAACATACTTAACCCTTTGAAACCTGGGCAAATTCATGTGATTTCTTTCAAAAACATGGGGGAAAAGATTTATATAGATTTATTTCTTAGATACACTGCCTGGCCAAAAAAAAAGTTGCCACCTGGATTTTACTAAGCAAATAGGTAAGAGCCTCCTATTGGATAATTACTGCATGGGCGATTATCTTTCAGCTGGCAACAAATTGTTTAACCCCAACTGATGCAATGAGTAGCTTCACATGTCTTAAACAACCATGCCGAAAGACACATCCCGTGGTCGTGGAAAAGATGTTTGTCTGTTTGAGAAGGGTCAAATCATTGGCATGCATCAAGCAGAGAAAACATCTAAGGAGATTGCAGAAACTACCAAAATTGGGTTAAGAAGTGTCCAACGCATTATTAAAAACTGGAAGGAAAGGCCAGAATTACCCTGTTCCAGAGTGATGGGTACATCAGGGGAAGAAGAAAGGTGGATGAAGTGATGCACCCATCATGCCTAGTGCCTAGGGGAGCGCGGGATAGAAACTAATGCGGGGTCAGTTGTAACACGGACTATTTAGGTAGTTGCACAAGGTCAACCGGCAAGTGCTTCCAGTTAGTTCGTCACATGATCGTAAGAGAGCCCAGCGCGAACTTTGGGGGGAATTGGCTGCATTTTGGAGGAGATACATGTAAACGTGTGTTTTACCACCAAGTAAGTGAATTTCTTTACCTTTCTAATTTTTTGACTACTGAACTGTGTGCATGCAATACCGAATCCAATCTTACATCAACGTATTAAGCATCATGTTGCCTAAAACATAGCACTGATTCAAAACATTTAGCTAACTCATAGCGAGTGCTAGTCAGGTTTGAGACCAGTGAGTACACAGTGGGGTTGGTTGTAACGCAGTGTTACAACTAAGCCGCATTAAAAACAACTGCATATTTGTAACTAACATAAGAGTAATGTTAGCTACATAGTGTAGCTGTGTGTGTGTGTGTGTGTGTGTGTGTGTGTGTGTGTGTGTGTGTGTGTGTGTGCACGCATGGGTGCGTGTGTGCACACGTGCGTGCGCAAGGTGGAGCGTGTGTGTGGATATAACATGTGAGCCCCTATCATCATGGGATTTCTACTGTATTCTTTCTAGTAGCTAGTGTATATTGAAACAGATACTCCAACTAGTGTATTAACAGATTTTTTTTCTTCTGTGAGGCTTACAAGCCAGAGTTATGATTTATGTGGTGTCAGAATAACCCCATGTGGGATGGGTTGATTGTCTTTATTCATTTATTCATTCATTCATTCATTCATCCACAGAATGATATTACCCCTGCAGTCCGCACAACACTGCACATCTGCGTGGGTTTTTACTATTATTATAGGCCTATTTTTTTTTTTTTATTTCCTATGGTAGGCCCGTATTCTTGTAATATCCTAAATGGGACTCATGGCATATTTGTGGTACTGCAGGCCTGCGTTTATATTGGCCATAAGACTTTCATGGCTATAATATTCCTATAATATTCCCACAGGGACTCGATATTTTGGTGTGTTAATTGTTTGTTTTTTATCCAGATTATTTCCTGTAGTGTAACTATATTCCTGTTCATGAAAAAATGGCTTGGTTCAATAAAACAATCCAACATAGGCTATTCATTCTAATGCTGACATTGTTAAAATTACGCTGCAAGCTTGTTGTTGTTTGTATTAAAAAATGAGTTCTCTAACTCCTACATATCCTACATTTTTTTGCCTTTGGCCTGAAACGTTAGGTTGTAACGTTCGCTCCCCCTCACTCCCCTACTGTACAAGCCTGTGGGGGCAGTGCTATGATCTGGGGTTACTGCAGTTGGTCAGGTCTAGGTTCAGCAACATTATGTGCCCAAAGAATGAGGTCAGCTGACTACCTATATTGACTATATTGAATGACCATGGGCCGCATGTACAAAGCCTGAATACACACAAACAGTGCCAGTCCTGCCTATGTTGGCGACCTAGGCAAAAATACTCCCTTGCGCCCCTCCACCACTAAGATTGCTTTTTCATCTAGCGCCATCATCATGTCACATCAGGCTATTTGGGCTCGTTAATATTGAATTGGATATTTCCATTAATGGTGCAATTGTTAAAATAGTGTTCAATTATGGACTCCTCTTTGCAGGGACGGTGGCTGCGTTTCGCGACAGGTGCGTTTTTGTGCAGACGTATGCCTAACGTCGGTTGTAACAATAACAATAATAATAAAAGTAAACTGTTAATTTACCATACATCGGCGCTGTCACACTGTGTCCGCTTTGGGTGGAGATAAAAGGCAGGTGGATCAGGAGGCAGCAGGGAGAGGTAGCCTATTTCTCCAGGGAGGCCACCGGACACAGTGGGTTACCCGGCTGCTCATATATGAATCCTCGCAGGCTGTCTATGTTTTTTTCGGCAGCATCTTTGTGATTTTTTGTGCATTCAGGGTGACATATTTTAGGTAATTTTGTCGTGGCGAATGTTGGAGTCGGCCTTTAATTAGCGGTTGCCCTCGTTCGCCCTGCGTCCCATATGAAGCTGCACGTCAAACCAGACTTTACAGACAAGCCCTCAAGGTGTGTTTGAACTTGGTGCCTGAAAGTGCTTCATCTTCTGGCAGTCTGCCTCGGTTATGGCTTGGTGGTGGGAAGATTTGTCACGCCCTTCTCGGCGGAGTTTCTTTACCACACCGCCAAAAACATTGTTGCTGGTGGTGAATTCAGTGTCTTTTAACAGACACCAAGCAGCTCCTCCAACCACTCATCCAGGCTCAGGCCAAAATTCACCACAAAGTCTGACATTTTGTTGACAAAAGTCGTGAAACAAATGTGACCTAACGAGGAAGTTGAGCGCAGAGTAGTTGGTTGCTAGGCAACGCGATGTCTGTTTACACTGGCACAGGGATATTTTGTGCTGCGGTCTACCAGTGGCTTACACTGATTTTACAATGGCATGGAACGCGGCTCAGCCAATCACATTTAAGGATGGGAAGCACCCGTTTAATAAATGGATAAAACGCACACACAGCATAAAAAGGCCCAAGTTATTTTGGTTATAGCTTTTTCAGAATTATGCATCTATCAGAGGCTATTAAGTGCAGCAGAAATGGTCTCAGTTATTTTTGTTACTGTGGCTTGGCTTGCTAACATGACTGTGAGGGGATGGATGAAGGAGGAGTAGGAGGACTTGCGTAGCTTTGGGAGCGGGGCCGGACGGCTGAGCTCACCGGTAAACTAGCACTCACACTTGTAACATGTAAATCAAGTGGTGGAATGGCCGCAGGAGTTTCCTCCTGCTCAACACAGTGTCCTTTGGGGAAAAACCTAAGTAAGCTGCTCTGTTTCGCCATAATAAACTCTGTCTCCGTCTCTCTTTTTTCTCTTTACCTGTACACATTTCTTTCTTCCTGAGTCTGGGTGGGACCGTTTGCACGCAAACTAACTCATTCATTTCACTGGGTCACATGCTGAGATGCAGCCTGGGGGCGGGCACTCACGTATGATAGAAAGCTGTTGATTGACTGAGAAGCTAGCTTCACATGAGCTCTGCTAAGGCTGGCAAAGGATGAACATTTTAATCCCGAAAACATATTGTTCTGATTGGGTGGGCCTGGCTCAAAATGGTGCCGCCTATGCGGTAGAACAGCCGGTGCTGGGCCGCTAGCGGTGCCCCTCCAGCAGATGGCGCCCTTAGCATTTGCCTATACTGCCTGGCCCTGTGCACAAAAACGTGGCGTGCGCCCTTTTCCACAGCAAAGTTCAGATGTATCAAGAGTGAAATGACTGTGGAAATGTGCAGTGCCTCACGCCAACTTCATAGCTGGCATACACACGTTTTTACAGCTATTGATCCTTTGCCGACACTTAGAGGTGATGCTGGGAAACTGTTGATAATGTGAAAACAATTAGTCCTCAGAGTGATGTGCACATCTGAGACACGTGAACAATTAAAATTGATGAAGAATTAACACACCCATGTGTCTGCAATTAGATGAGCGGATATAAAAGCATGTGCAAAGTGATGCAGAAAATACCATTAACAACAATGGCTGCTTTGGCACTATTGGAAGACATTGCAAATGGTGCAATAAGGAGAGCGTGTGTGTTTGGAGTCAGAGAGGATTTACTGGCACATGATGACAACTGGTTCATTAGTCGCTTTAGGTTCCCGAGGGCAATCCTCCTGGAACTGTTCGCAGAGCTGCTGTGGTTCCTAGCAACAGGGGCATTCCAGAGGGAGATGGCTGACTGATCGGGATTGTGCCAGTCAACACTGAACCAAGCCATGCCAGCTGTGTGGGACGGCATTATCTGAATGTCAGCCAGGTACATCAAATTCCCATACAATGCAGCTGAACAGGCCAACATTAAACCGCAATCAATGTACAGATAATATGTGATGCGCAAATGCAACTAGCCAATAATGTGGCGAGGTGGCCTGGTTCAATGCACGACTCATACATTCTGAGTAACAGCATGGTTGGGAACAGGCTACAAGCTGGCACTGTACGCGACGGGTGGCTTCTAGGTGAGTAAACAATTTATTTGTTTAACTGTCCTAATATTATTCTCCCACATGTGCATCGTGCAAGTGCGTCCCCAAATATGATCCTGTCTTCACAGCATCAGTACTAGTCAGTGGTTCAAGTTTGTGACTTGCTGTTTTTTTGCTGGTTATCCTACAGCTGCAGAGCTTTCTGACAGGCCCCTGATTGTCTCTGTGTGTAAAGTACTCATGTCAATAAACCCGTGCATAAAGTGTGAAATGTCTTAATCAGCCTCACCTTTTCCCCGGTTCCACCTTTTCAAAATCTTAAGACCAGTTGAAAAATTGCAAGAATTTGCATTTTGCACTGTTGGATCTTAAGAAGTTTCTAAGTAGAGCTTCAAAATGCAAAAAGAAGAAATGGGAGTGAGACAAAAAAAAAAAAAAAATTGAGTATGCAATTTATTGCACTCAGAATGTATTTATGTGTGTGTGTATATATATATATATATATACACACACACACACACACACACACACACACATATATATATTTATATATTTATATATACATACTCTCTCTTTATAGTACTTCATAATTGCTTACTGCATGTGTTATTAATTGATGCACGTCAGAATATTCATGTTCTGTGTTTATAAAAAATTTGTTCTGTAAATAGCTCATTCAAATCGCCCATTCAAAATCAAAAACATTGATCAGAAGCTCAATTCTGAGGCTGTTCTGTAAATAGTATTCCAATAAACAATATAGCAACTTCTGATCAATCTGTATCAATTTCAGGCTTAAAATAACATACCAGTTAAGCCCCACCCATTTCCGGTCAAACCCCACCAACTTCTGGTTTAAGCCATAGATATCTATAATAAAGGCTAGATGTCTCGTGGGCGCTGCCGGCCAATGGAGTCGCACGTCCGCACATAGCCGCCATCTTGCCACAGTCAGCTCGCTCACTTATAACATTTTGTGGTAGTGGTGCATGCACTTTTTAATAACCATAACTTGCTCAATTTCCTACCGATTTTCAAACGGTGTGGTTTGTTATAAACGTCAGAGATGTAGCTATAATACTGCATTTAATTAATAATTATGTTACACTTCCAGTCAAACATCCAGAATTGTAGCCACGTTAATAACGTTTGTAAGAAACCAAACCGTTTGTAAATCCGTCAAGATTTCAGCGAGATTAGAGTATTTACGTTTGTGCAGATCACTCACCTTCCGTCTGTTACCATAGACTTCGCCAGAGAGCTTGCCGGTGGCAAGATGGCCGCCCGGTGATGACGTTACAGACTCCGCCGTAAGACATCTAGCCTTTATTATAGATATCTATGGTTTAAGCACCATTCACTTTAGGTTTCGGCCCTGCCCACTCCGATACGGATAATGTAGATGGTCAAAAAGATACAGATACAGATAGTGGTGTACTCGCTCATCCCTAGTTGTCACAGTACAGCTGGGTAATAATCTGAGTTGAGTGGGCAGGTGGCCTTTTTGCAAAAATTTTGACAATGAATTCCAGCAATCTGCGACCATGAGAAATGAGGAAGATCAAATACAGAACACCATGGACAGCTCCTGCAATCATGGCTGTCGCAGGATCAGCATACTAACAACAGTTGTCACATCTCAGTTTGTAATGTTAAAAGGTTCAGAGATTGTGTGCAGCTACTCACAAACCTGATACCCCTTCTCTGCCAACACCAGCAACTTCTGCCTTGAGCTTGTTGATGGAGAGGCACAGTTCAAACAAGGCCACCAACACTGCACACAAGCACAAACATAATTATTAGTGACTGACAGTAATTACTTAGATCATGTGGTTTGGACACTTGCTGAATGTTTTGTGTAAAAACCAAACCCTGGGTTTAGAAGGCACACCTGCAGAAGACACAACATTTTTTCATGCTGGTGTCTCTCCCAGAGCTCATTGCCCAGTTCAAAACAATGTCAGGAAGGCCAGAGATAAAAAGCAGTGTGCAAAGGAAACAAAAAAGACTATAGTGTCTGTGTCATGGAGTTGAAGAGAAAGGTGACATAGTGGCATGTGAAAATGAAAACTACAGGGAACTACAGACCATGTCTCTTCTATTATAACTGACATCACATGAGTTGTTATTTAAGAATTATTTTACATATTACTGCACAGCAGTGTTACAAACATAAGACCTGTGGTGTGATTTCAAACAGCGTATGTGTACAGTTCATTAGGTTAAGGGTTTGGGCTTGTAAACAAATACAATCTCATGTTATGGTTAGCGCTGGGCAATATATAAATATTATATCAATATTATGGTAAGAGGCTAAAGACCATCTTGCATCTTGTATATTGTAGTAATTGTAATATGTCATATGCCTGGGTGGTGTTTTTTCTTTGCTTAAACTCTAATAACACCTTGCTTGAGAAAGTCATCTAAACCTAAGCATTTAAACACAAGAAATCTGATCCAGCATCAATGATCTGAATTTTAATTATGTAATTTTATGTAACTGTACACTGTACAGTTTTTGTTATCTAATTACATGTATTCAAGTATTTATCCATTTATAAGTATTTATCTATTTTATTTATTTATTTATTTTCCTATTTTTTCTATTTCTGTTTCTATTTATTCTATTAAAAAACAAACAAACAAAAAAAACATTTTGTGGCAATTTTGGTGGCCTCTGTGGCCAAAAGCGGTGGTGTTTCCAGATGTCAGCAAAACATGTGAGAAGAGACGCTTGTGTTGACATGCAGGACCATGGATGACCTCCGCAAACGCTCCAAAGTTTGGACTTTGCTTCACTACAGAAGACACTGAGACAGCAAAATGCAACACCTGCAGTCAGGATTTCATGCAAGTGAGGATGCAGGAAAAAACACAGCAGCGTTTTAGGGGCCGGGGCTAGCTCGCCCTGAGGCTAGTGCAGCATTAGCCGACCAGCTAGCGGGGTGACAGCTCAGTCTGGACAGTGAGCAAAAGAGCCAAAAATGGCCGAGGGAAGTGACAGCAACAGCAGGGAGAACAAGACATGGAGCCGGAGGCAGAGTGAAGGTAAATACAGCAGAGCCTGGTTAACCGTGAACTGTGAACCTGTGTTACATTTGGACATTTTGGACCAAGAATGGCCCAGAGACCACAGACCAAAGAATGTACTGACATGTTCTAAAGTCTTGGTAAAATCTTGCAGGACTCCTCTGGGCGACCCTGAAGACAACTGAGGTAAAGCATCACTGAGGTTAATCACTCAATTGGGGTAAATACTTTGTGTTCTAACATGTTATTCTCAGCACTGCCCTACTTCTCCAATATATGCAAATTCATCATAGCTGCTTGGTGGCCTGAGAACAGCTGCACCGGAACCATTTTCCACTTTTTTTCTGATAAGGTTTAATTGTCTTGCTCAAGGGCACCACTGTGGTTGTTAAGAGAAGGCAAGACTCTGCTCGTAAATTCAAGATCTATATTTCAGTGAGGAGTAGCAAGTTAAATTACACCTTTTGAATTAACTTACTGAATCTCCATTTTCTGTTAAGTACTGGTCTTTGATGTTATCACATTATCAAACTACATTTACATGCACACAAGAAATACAAAATCAGTTGTCTCATTTATCTTGTCAACAGCGATTCTGAGTAAAGAAACACATGTAAAAGCAGTAATTTACTACATTTCTCTGTGTCTGTCTTGGACAAATTTTGACTTTCAACAAGTTGTTTCAACAAGGTCTCAAAGGGCTTTACAGGACCACAAGTTTACAACAAACAAAACAGGAGCTCACATCCTGACTTGAACCTGAGTGAAGGACCACAGAGAGTTTGTCAAGTTTCACGCGAACAGCTGGTGTTGAGAGTTGTCGGCGAAAAAACACTCCATTTCAAACTGTTCATTCCTTGCATAATCAGCAAGAATTAGACTAATTATATTGAGTTTCTTATGAGACATTTCCAAACATTTTTTTTCTCCATCAGCTCAAGGCCCTCAAAGTCTGACATAGTACAGGCTCAAGAGCATGCCTAAAAAAGTGCCTACACGTCAAGAATTCATGTTTCAGATAACATACAGGGGAGAGGGAAGAACACAAGAGGGACAAAGGGCCATATCTTACGCCCAGTGTACAACGGCATGCAACTGTCCTTTCGAGTTTCCAAGTGGCGCAGCTGTCATTTTCCCGTCCAGCGCCCATGTTGTGGAAACAGCAAAGTCACTTGTGTCCATCTGAGCATCCATGGGTGTGTTGGTCTTAAAATGAGGTGTGGTCAGGTGCATTTTTGGTGCATTGCTATCTTGAAGCAGTTGAAAGTGACTGACCAACAAAGCCAGCTCACCTGGTTCAGTATTTCACTTATTTTAAAGGCGCATGATAAAGATAGTAATCAAGCATCAATGTGGGTGGGCATCAAAGTACGTCCGCTCTGCTTGTTCCACACACAGGGGATGCCTGCTTCACCTCAGGAAGCGTCGATGGGGCCCTGCTGTCGCCGTAGATGATCTGCTCGTGCGTTTTCACTTTCTGCACAAGCAGATCTGTTTCCTCTGCAGAGAAGCCTTCCTTCTTACCTGGAAAATCCACCATTATAACAGCAATCTGTCAGGGGGCTTTTATCATCTCTCTATTTTGTGCCTCCTCATCTCTGCTCTCCTTTGTCCTTCTGCCTTGACATGGAAATCGATCTCAGCGTGCCATCTTTAAGGATGTCTCAATTCCTAAAATGCATCTGGAGGAGAAAGGAGTGAGGAGCGGGGAGGCTTGCTGGAGGAGCTATGACTGAGGAGGTACAGGTGCGTCCTATGTGGAGGGCTTTTCATTTCTTTTCATGACTGCATGACTTTTTTTTCTTTTATTTTAATCAAATGTCAAAGCCATAATCAACCAAAACCAGCACTGACACCCTGTATTTTAATCCCGAATAATAATAATAATAATAATAATAATAATAATAGTAATAATTCATTTTATTTAGGGGCGCCTTTCATGACACTCAGGTCGCCTTACAAAGCAAAAACACATTAAAACAGAGTAAAATATCATTGCATACATTAATACATTCAAGTAGGGGAGACTGGGATAAGTTGAGCCATTTTTCATATTTAGGATCACTACATCAAGGCAATCATAGTTTTGTCACTAACTAATATATCTGCATATATTTCAGGATGTTGTGGATCTCTTCAAAAAAACAGAATGAGTGTAAACATAACTGTTTCCATAATATAGCATGTCCAAAAAAAGTGGTCTCGTGGCACAACTTACCCCGTGCATGGGATAAGTTGAGCATAGGAGCGGGGTAAGTTGAGCCGTATCCCTACTCCCCCCCACCTTCCTCCCCACCTCCATCCCACCCCTCCCTCACCTTCTCCCCCCCTAAATAACAGTCACTTCTTCACATTCATGTGTATTTTTATGTATTAAACACAATTCAGCAGGTACAATAAACAGCTGTTTTAACATGCCTTAAAGTGCGCTTGAGAAGAGAACATTAACAGCTGTGTTTTTGGAAAAATAACACTAGAACACTAGTTTCTTGGTGTCCTTGCTGACAGTAAGGTCAGTTATGAACATATGAACATAACACATTTGAACACTGAACCAAAATACACTTACCCCATACACTTAATAAGTAATTAATATTTATTATTTTATTTATTTATTTATTTTTTTCATTTATTCATTCATTCATTCATTCAATATTTCATATTTATTTAATATTTAAGATATTTAGGCTACAGCCAAAATACACTTATTAAGTGTATGGGGCTCCGGCACAACTTGACTTACTTGACTTAAGCCCTTTGCTCCTCTTGGGTGCTCAGGCCACTGACAAATATCCTCCATTTCACTCTGTTCGTGGCTTTTTGCTCAAGCTCTCCCCAGTTGAGCCCACTCTCCGACATTTCTGCCTCTACACTTCTCCAGCTGTTCCTGAGGCGGCTCAACTTACCCCTGGCCAAGTGGCTCAACTTACCCCAGAGCTACCATTTTGACTTTTTTAGTCCCCACAGCTAAAATGGTGCACTTTTATTCTAGGTTTATGACCTCATGTTGTAGCTCATAGATACCACAGCTGATGTATAAAACAAATTTAAAATGATCTGTTTTAGTCTTAACACAATTCTCATGAAACTGATGATAGACTGAATTCACTTTCAAGAGTAAAAAATGTTTTTTTGGAAATAAATGTCTAACTACTTTACCCATGTGGTTCTTACCTTCACAGACTCCATGAAATGATGCCTTCCTCTTAAATATTTGGTCAAATGATCAATGTTTTTTACCGTTTCCTAGCAACAGGGGGTGGCTCAACTTACCCTTTGGCTCAACTTACCCCAGTCTCCCCTACATACAAACAACAAGAATAAACATAAACAATTAAAGAGAGTAGGCGAGATGGAACAGATGGGTTTTGAGCCTGGATTTAAAAAGTGCCAGTGTTTCTGTGTTACTGAGGCTGAAAGATGACAACAAAGCCACTTGCAATGCTTGCAAAACTTCTATTTCAACAAAGGGAGGAAGTGCTAGCAGCATGCAGAAACATTTGTCCACACAGCAGGCAATTACTTTGCAGGAATGTGGTGTTTTCGATACGCGCCGGAGTGACGCTAACATTAATGAAGCTCAACCAAGCAGCAGCAGGAGTGCAGCTAAAGCTAGCGCAGCTAAAGCTAGCGCAGCTAAAGCTAACGCGGCTACAGCTAGCATTGTCTAGTAACATGTTAAACTGTTGTTTTTCGACATTAGAGTTCCTGACTTGATTGTATTTGTCGCTGCTGGACTGGTTTTATTTTTGGAAGCTCAGCTCATATACCCTTTTAATAAGGAAGGAGCATTGTCTAGTAACATGTTAAAGTGTTATTGGATTTTCATTTCTACATTACAATGTCAGATTTTTTTTTTTAAATGTCAGTTTTGTTTTTGGGTCAAGAAAGAAAGAAAGGAAGAAGAGATTTTCTTTTACTTATGCTTTAGGTTTGTTTAAGGTTATCTAAAATATATTTATTTATTTAAATACATATTTATTTATTTAAATACATACTTTATACGCTGTAGGGCTGGGTATTGGTACTCAATACCTTTTAAGTTATTGACTGAAATAACCCAATACCAGGTAGTATCAGAATTTCTCCAGTCAAATGCTCCTTGCATCTGATCCTTCTGTACCCACATTGAGAAAAAAAGAAATATTTGTTTTGTACAGTTATTTAATAAATATTTAAATAATTTGAACACTCGTTCAAATTTGGACAGAAGTGGTGGCATTTAAACAACACAATGATATGAAAGAAAGTTAATACAAATAAACCCATTTGTACTTTTTTTTTCTTCCCCTAGCCCACTGAGATTTGATCAGAGAATCGTTAAAGAATCAAATCCATAAGCAGATTCAATCATGGAATCAGAATCGCTAAAACCTTATCAAATCCCATCCCTACTTACACACACACACACACACACACATACATTTTGTGTTTTTGTCACAGCGATCTTCTTTGTGAGCCACTGTGAGCCACCATGTGACCACTGCTCTTGATGTTTTTTGGTTTGTTTGAGCGACTTGTTTCTGCATGAGACACATTCTTTGTAAATACAAGCCTTAACCTGCGTGTCACAGCACAGCTCCTCTGCCACTTTAACACTCGGAGTTAATGACACCAAGCTGCTGTTATTTATGTTGGCAGCAGGGTGATTCTCTGCTTGTAGCAACATTTCATGTCCGCATGTTTCTCTTATCCTGATTTTTTTTTTTCTAAAATGTGCCAAATATTTACAACAAAGTACTTTAATTGTGCACTTAAGTGTTTGCCATCATTTAACCATAAATAAAATGCATTTCAAATATTATTTTGGATTTTACACACCTTTTTGGTAACACACACGCTCAATTTCATCGTGCCCGCAGTACAATGTAATCAACTTCCTCAAGAGGTGTAGGCCATAAAATGATACAACTGTTTTTTTTTCTTTAATAATTTGATAAACTAGACTAAACTTTATTTCATTATGCAATTGAATCTGGTGAAACTATATTTTTTTATTTGCTATTTTCTTCAAATTCTACATGTCCCAGTAGTAATTTTACACCCTGTGAGAATGTGCTCAATTGCCCCCCAAAAAATGTTTATTCAGTAGAATTATTGAGAAAAAAAAACAAACAAAAAAAAAAAACATATTAGATTTAGTTATTAAAGGTGTGTTATTCTGTTGAAGGTTAGCTAGCTAAAAGCTAGATTAGCTAAAAAAAATTCCACCCTGTTGGTTGCTGAGGACCTAACAAGGTGGAAATTAGGGTGGGGAGTGATAATTATAATATTATTAACTTCATATGTATAGATGTGTGTATATTTTAACATTATATATATGTATATATAATGTTGTGTATATATATATATATATATATATATATATATATATATATATATACATATATATATATATATATATATATATATATATATATACATACACACATATATTAGGGGTGGGTTAAAAATATCGATATTTTTGATATTGTATAATGATAATCGATACATAAATCCCAGTATCGATATTTTAAAATGCAAATAAATTTTATCCGTTCGGTGTTTTTGTTTGGTTAACCCCTTTAGTCTTGCGTGGTTTAGTGCTTCCGTACCGTTACAGCAGTCAGATCTCACGAGATCTCGGCCATCTGCTTCAGAGAGAACAAATATGGCGGAGAACGGAGCACAACTTGTGTCACCAGGAAATCTAAAAGCTGATGACAGACATCAGCTTTGTCCGGAGCGGCACTTCAGATCAGATCCGGCAGACCAGACCTGACCGGTCGGCTCGGCCAGTGCTGGCACAGGGCCGGCGCAAGGCTGGCGCGGTGCCAGCCGGCACCAGGTCTGCTGGTTCTGACAAGTGCGCTGCTCACACAGACTGCCGTACTTTCATTATAAACCTAGTGTATACATACATACATACATACATACATACATACATGTATATATATATATATATATATATACACACACACACACACACACACACACACATATGTACATACGTGTGTGTGTGTGTTTGTGTGTCTGTATTATTAATAGCAATGTAATTAAGAGAGAATAGAAAACATTATTAAAAAATAAGCTTTGCTGAAAAAAATGATTAAATTCCATATATTTGTTAGGAAATGGCACCAGCGCTTAGTGCAGCGGAGATACAGTGTCGGTATAGGGCAAAGCATGACGCAGACCCAGAAAGGAGAGCCAGGTACCTGCAAAAAGAGAGAAATGGCAGCAGGACAGGGAGATAGGAAAAAAGAAAAGAACTGAAGACCTTACAGAGCAAGAAAAGCGTGCCCAGAGGAAAAAGAGGAGGGAGGGAAAGAAAGAGAGATGCAAAAAAAAGGCAAAAGGCCAGGGCAGCGATACCTTCTCCACCCGATATACCAACAGGACCTTCACCTTCACCTGCAGAATATCCAAGGTTTGAGCTCTGAACTGTACAGGATTATTTGTTACAATAGGTTCCATTATTTCATTCTTAAAACATGGGAATACAATTGCATGTTAATTATGTGCTGTGATTTTTTCCTGTTTTAGAAGAAAGTTAGGCCAATGTCAGAAAAGAGGAAACAAACAGACTGGAAAGAGAAACTGAAAAGCTTACAGCTTTCCTGGCAAAACAAAAAGCAAAAACAGAAATACAGAAAGAGGTGACAACAGAGTCAGCCCAAGACCTGTAACCAATCCCCTCGTGCAAAACTTGACAAGATCCTTGATCGTTCTGTCCCTCCGAGCATATGCAGAAAATTACTGCTGCATGCCTCAGTTGTGGAAAAAAATACCAGAACACACAAAAAGAGAGAGAAAAACAGATGCTTGCCAAAGTCACCATGGGCAACATCATTAAAAGGTATAAATTACAAACACTTGCACAGAAGACCTTTGGATTTTCACAGAAGAGAACAAAGGTGCAGGGTGACATCACGTCATTTCACTGGAAAGCAAGGAATATTAGGGTAGCTGCAAGGGAGAAGCTGGCAGCCTTCTTCTTAAGAGATCAGCCGACACAACTGGGAAGAAAGAAACAGTCAGTAGAAAGAAGCAGAAGAGGCTGTTATTGGACACTTTCAGAAATCTTTACAGAAAGTTTAAATCTGAAAATACAGACCAGGTGTCATTTTTCTGTAAATCAAGGCCATTTGGGGTCGTATGACCCACCGAGAGTGACAGAAAGACATGTCTCTGCAAAATCCACAAAAACATGGAGTTCATGGCCAGCACCCTCTTCAAATGTGGGCTTTTGTCAACAAAAAACCTTGAAGAGTTGACAGATGCGACAGTGTGCAACTCTGACTGAAAATCTTGCACATATGGAGAGTGTGACACTTGCAGCACCACAGCTGTCCCTACACTCAGACCTGCCTCCAACAACACGATTACATTCTTCCAGTGGGCCACAGAGACCTCCACCTCAGACAAGGAGAAAAAGTCCATTCTAACACTCTAAAAAGAACTCACTAAGAGTGAAGATGAAGTTCTTGAGGAATTCCAGGAACGCACGGTGAAGTACCGAAGCCATCTCTTTAACATTCGCTGGTAATACAGGGCCTATAGGAGACTTGGAGGAGATTTTAGTGAGAATTACATCAGTAAATATGCCAACGAGGTACGGTCTGTGCATTTTGGAGGGTCGCATCTACAAGTGACCCTACACACAGGTGTATTATACACAGGAATACAGAGGCCTCCCCTTCCCTTCTGCTCGATACCACCATCGCGAAGGCATGACCCTCCGGCAATCTGGGCACACCTAGATCCAGTTTTGGGAATGATTAGAGAAAGATTTCCTCTGGTCAGCCGGCTGCCCTGCTTTAGTGATAGGCCTGCCACTCAGTATCGGCAGAAGGGAAACTTTTTCCTTCTGTCTTCTGAGCCATTCAGAAGAGGCTTTGATGTGACCTGGAATTTTTTCGAGGCCAATCATGGCAAAGGGGCCCCAGATGGTGTTGGGGGCACCCTTAAACGCTCAGCCGACACGCTTGTTTGCATGGGAGAGGACATCACTAATGCAGAGATGCTCTTCCTCAAGCTCAAGCAGCAGGAATCAGTTGTGGAGCTCTTCTTTGTAAGTGAGAACAGTGTCGAAGCAAAAGTGAATGAAATGCTGCAGGTCAGTGCGATTTTTACTCCTATATTTCAGGTTTTTAAATTTAAACTGTTCATATGCATTTATGGCAATTATTATTATTATTATTATTATTATTATTATCATCATTATTATCAATACTTACCTGAAATCTTCTAAAAGTAATAAGGTTATCTGTACTCACCTTTAGAATTAGCAATTGAACATAATTGGCAACATTTATATTGCAGTAGTGCCCTTGTTATAGTGAATCTACACCATGAAATACAAACGTGGCCATGCTTTGATTTAATAGAGGCAATCCTGCAACCTGATGAGGAAACTCACAAGAAAGGTGCCACAACAGCATGGTGACCAGAAGTCATCACAGGTGACCATGTTGGTCGATGGTGTGGGGTCGAATATAACCATGACTATTACCCCGGTATCATCACAAAGGTGGAGGATGGGAACATTGAAGTGAACTGTCTCCATAAAAAAGGAATCAACAAGTACTACTGGCCAGGCCCAAGGAAAGACATCAGTTGGCATGATGACAACCAGGTACTTTGCCTGACAGAGGAGCCAAACGCCCTCAATAAAAGATATCTGCAGCTCGATCCTGCCACATGGAGATTAATTGAAGAGCAGATGTAGTGTTGATGTCCATCACCCCCACCCCCTTCATGAGATGGTTTGTGTTTGTTAATGTTGTTGATGACCTTTGTTAACGTTTGATGTTACTAATTTTTCATGTTTAGCTTGGTTTTGTGCTAAGACGTTTCATTGTTTTTATATGAATCACAAATCCAGTATCTTCTGTTTTAATGAAACAGCCTCAAAACATCCATCCAATTTGGACTTTTTTAATTTAGAAAATGACTCAAAATTATGAATCAATTAAGTAATTCTGTCACAATCTTGTGAGTATGCTCCACATGTTTGCATGTGGAGCATAGTGCACCCATGCACCTTTATCACTGTATTATCATACCCTAAGTTTTTGATATCGTTACATCTCAAGTAACAACATAATTTTCAGTGGTCCCAGATAAAGTGATGTCTTTTGGTCTTGGAATTTCAGTTAAAGGTGTGGAGTTTTATTTATTTATTTTTTAGTTCATACTAACATTTATCTTTAGAACAAGATGGCCAGAGTGATGAAGAAAGTGAGCTTCCACAGCATCTGACTGTGGCCGGGATCATGCAGTGTATTATAGGACAAGTGCATAAGCCCGTTCTGCCGAGCGAGAAGGACTTCTATCATATCTCTGAAATTCTACCATGATTGTGACGAAAGTCATACCATTTGTTTCCCAAAATGCATGTAGTTGCACAGTAACATTTCCAGTTGCTTACAACATTCAGTGAATTCAGAGACATGATGAAAACAGCTCTATCCCACGGGCAATCCTTGTTTAGAGTGTGAGCTCTTGATGGAGTTGATGGAGAGCAGCTATGACTTTCTGATGTTTGTGTTTGACTGTTTCCTTTTAAAATGAATGGCCTGTAAATATCCATGGTTCTAGCACTTTAAAATGCTTTTCAAAGCAATCTACTTTTAAATGTTGCTCAGCAGCTGGTTCTGTTAACAAAAGGCAACAGTTATCAAATCTCTAATAAATTTTATAAAGACTGCTGTGGAGCCCTTTCAGTCATTTATCACCACCACAATGAAAGCAGTAAACAATTAACATATATGCTCTTTAAAATTTTAAGTAAAAAACAAACAAACATCATTTTAAGTATTGCAGGGTGTCTACAGTTAATTTTAACCAACTTTTTGACAGTTGATCTATAACCCATTTTTACTATTAATAAATCCACATTGCACTGTAGTACCGTATTGGCTCGAATATAAGACGGTGTTTTTTGCATTGAAATAAGACTGAAAAAGTGGGGGTCGTCTTATATTCGGGGTCTAGACATTATACCCATTCACGACGCTAGATGGCGCCAGATATCATTGAAGCGAATGCTGAACTTGACTCCCCAGGCCAAAGCAAACCCCTGTCACGAAGAATAAAAATAAAAATAGCGGTAGCACGAAGAAGAAAAATAAAAAATAGCAGTAAGAAAGAAAAGAGAAGAAAATAATAGAAGAGATAACAGAAAATGGAGAAACGTAGCGACAATCTGGAGAAAAGTGGGTCGAAGATCGGCCAGGTTAACCGGCAGCTGAGGAGAAGTTATGATGTAAACTTCAAGATGATGGTGATAAATGAGGCAGAGTCTTCAAACAATTGCAAAGCGGCTGTGAAATATGGTGTCACAGAGTGTAATGTACGGAGATGGAGAGCTCAAAAAGATCACCTAAAAAATGCTCACAGTCAGAGAAAAGCTTTCCGTGGTCCTCAGAGCGGCCGCTTCCAAGAACTTGACAGGAGGGTGTGCGCGTACGTGGACGAGAAACGAAAGGACGGGATGCCCATCAGCAGAGCTATCATTCAGCTCAAGGCCGTGGAAATAGCCAAACAGCTAAACATATTTGTTATATTTGTTACAGAACAGCCTCAGATTTGAGCTTCAGATCAATGTTTTTGATCACAATCTTAAACGACCTCTTTACAGAACAAATTTTTTCCAAACACAGAACATGAATATTCTTAAGTGCATCAATGAATACAACACATGCAGTAGGCAATTATGAAGTACTAGAGAGAGAGAGAGAGAGAGAGAGACACTACTCAAAAAGTTAGGGATATTTGGCTTTTGGTTGAAATTTATGGAAAATATAAAAAGTTCACGCTACAGTGATATTATATCATGAAAGTAGGGCATTTAAGTAGAAGCATCCACTGGTGATTTCCTCATCTCAAACAATTTATTGAAACAAAAGCCAACAACAGTGGTGGGTATACCACAACAAAAAATGTCAGAGTCAATAACTTGTCATGTGCCCTTGAGCATCAATTACAGCTTGACAACGACGTCTCATGCTGTTCACAAGTCGACTTATTGTCTGCTGAGGCATGGCATCCCACTCTTCTTGAAAGGCGGCCCTCAGGACATTGAGGTTCTGGGGTACAGAGCTCCGAGCCTCTACACGGTGACTCAGCTGATCCCATAGGTTTTCTATGGGATGCAGGTCTGGAGAAAGTGCAGGCCACTCCATTTGAGGTACCCCAGTCTCCAGCAGCCGTTCCCTAATGATACGACCTCGATGAGCTGGAGCATCAAACACCTGATGTGAATTTTGCCGTTAAACTCTTTGTTAGAGAACAGCAACTTGTGCAAAAAGTACTGAAACACTGAACAGTTGGACATGGTGTTAAGACTGTTACTGCGCTGCATCCGGTACCAGCAAAGTTTTCCAACTGACTTTAAAAAACCAGCCGGTAAGAGCGAGCAGCAAAAAACAAACAAAACAAAAAAAAAAACTGTGTGTCGGCAGTGAGAGAGGCGACGCGAGTTGCATTCAGCCCCAACCCCTAACCCTAACTCTGCTCAAAAGCAGCGCATCTGTTGCCAGTCAAGTTTAGCAGAAACTCTACTGATTATCAGTGATTACAGACCGAGGGAAGAGCGAGCTGAAAAAACCTGGCTGTCACTGTGTGTGTATGTGAGTGGGGCACACGGCGTAGGGGAGGGGCGCTGTGTGTGACTGGCCTATCACACAACATGGACACAGACAGCTACCCAGTGAGGATTTTCATTCATCACGAGCACGGATATTGACTCATATTACTTGGATCTAGGGCTGGGCGATATACCGAAAATTTACCGATACCGAAATTTACGACGATAACCGATGTCACTTTGCTCATGTGGGTATGTTCAGTATTTTAAAAAACTTTTTTTCTTTTTGTCTTTTTTGGCTGTGTAGGCAGGCCTGTGCATGTCCCTTTAAGACGCTGTACTATGTGTACAGCGTGTGTAGTCACGTGACTCCACCCCTCCAGTCTGCAACACGAAGGGAAAGAGACGCTGAGGAAACGGAGGACGGTTCAAATGTAGAAGCGGCTCGAAGTAGATTCAGTGGAGGAGGACTTGCTTGTCATATTTTATACTTGTAAACTTGGTTTGATTGTCATTTGTTCAATAAATTTAACTAAAAGTATTTAAAATGTATTTTCTTGAGTTATTCTCAGACAGCACAGAGTTAGAGTTGCACTTCTCAGGTATGCAAGAAGAAGCACATTAAGGTCATGGAGTGGCCTAGCCAGTCTTCGGACTTTAATCCCATAGAAAATTTGTGGAGGGAGCTGAAGCTTCAAGTTGCCACACAACAGCCTCGAAACCTTAAGGATTTGGAGATGATCTGCAAAGAGGAGTGGACCAAAATTCCACCTGATATGTGTGCATACCTGGTAATCAACTACAAGAAATGTCTGACCTCCGTGTTTGCCAACAAGGGTTTTGCCACCAAGTACTACGTCATGTTTTGCGAGGGGATCAAATACTTATTTCACTCAGTGAAATGCAAATCAGTTTATGTCTTTTATATAAAGTGATTTTTGGATTTTCTTTTTGATATTCTATCTCTCACTGTTAGAAGAAACCTACCAATGAAATTATAGAGTGTTCATTTCTTTGTCAGTGGGCAAACTTACAAAATCAGAGAGGGATCAAATAATTATTTCCTCCACTGTATCTGCCAGCCTGAAAGTCTCAACCAGACAGAAGAGGGGAAGTGGCAGAAGGAAAAGGGTGGCTCCCCTTACTGTGATGCCCAAGAACTGGGAAGACTTCCTTCAGTGTGAAGAAAACAAAACAGAGTTGTTTTCCTTCCTGGCCCGAGAAGCCGTTCATCTACCTGTAACAGAGGGCAAGGAACTATATGCAACAGAAGGAACTGGAGTCCCCTCTGCTCTCCTGCTGATTCATGTGTGGCCGACCTTGCCCCATGTTCACAAGAAGAGACTACTACTAAGAAGGTAACCATACGTACCATTGATCGTTGATATGGATGTGGTGGTGTTGGCAGTGGCCTCTTTTAGCAAAATAGCTCCTGGTGAACTGTGGGTTTCCTTTGGTGTTGGGTCGAGTTTCCGGTTCATTGCTATTCATGGAATGGTTGCCACAATGACTCCTATCAAGTCCCTGACTGTCCCTGTCTTTCACGCTTTCACTGGATGTGACACTGTCTGCATTTGCTGGCCGTGGAAAGAAGACTGCGTGGGAGACATGGTCTTTCCCAGAGGTCAGCGATGCTTTCCAGGAACTCCTGTGCATGTTAAGTGAGGTCAGTGAAGATTCCATGTTACTGCTGGAATGATTTGTGGTGCTCATGTATGACCGAACCAGTGAGAGCATGGAAGTGAATGATGCCAGGAAACAGCTTTTCTCCCAGAAGTCCAGGAGTTTAGAAAACATCCCTCCAACCCGGGCTGCCCTCAAACAGCACATCAAGCGTACTTGCTTTCAGGCCAACATTTGGAACCAGTCACTGGTCCTGAATCCAGAGAGGCCAGAGCCATCTGATTGGGGCTGGACAAAGGAAACCACTGGGTGGCAGCCACTCTGGACCACTCCCCCTGAAGCAGCAAAGTCTTGCCATGAGCTGATCCGCTCCGCTTTTTAACTGATAATAAATCAGTTAAAAATAACTTATGATAATTATTATTATTATTGGCATTGTTATTGTTATAATCATTATTAACATCATCATTACTGTTATTATTTTGGAAATAAACTACCTTTTTGCACCGTTCACCTCCCTTTGTCTGCATAATTTGACCTCCACATTGATCTAAATGCATATTCTTGAATTCTGGTGATTTCAAAGGTATCATAAACAGAATGGGCACCCAAAGGTTAGTGGGAAATGACATTTTAAGAGTTTTTCTATTGTGTTTGGTTCCAAAGTTATGCATTTTGGAATATTATTGGCGGCCATCTTGGATTTGACCTCTCCCGGGCCTCAGAGGTCAAATCTGACTTCCCTCCACATCTGCAAATAAACCTCATGGTATAAACTTACTATGGTAGAAGTTTCATGCTTCTATGTAAAAGTGCACAATTTCCCTTGATTTGATTGGTTAAATGTGAATCGGCTGTGTCAAACCCACTCCACGCCTTCTCTCCTCTCTTGCGCCGGTAGGAGGGACGGCGGAGTACTTGCGCCACCGAGCATGGCGTGCCAAACTTGCAAAATCCGCCTGGCCACACCCAGTTGGGGAAGCGCAGCTGTGCTGCGCCCCCGCCTCACGCGGTCTGCGAAACTAGAGCCCTATGTCTCAAAGCAAGTATTTATCCCAGTGTAACTGTCAGTGTCATCAAAATGACAAGTCCTTACACCATTGTGCATTACCAAGATAGTCAAATGCCTTTGTCATGTTATCATTACTCTGTAATTATTTTCTAATACCAGATCTTGGTGACTGAGATGACAGTGTTCATAACAGCACTATACAGTATTGGTGTAGCCTGGCTTTTTGAAAACTATAGGGGATGGGGGCGTGACGTCACGGCCGGAGCGCCGCAGGGGCTGATGGGAGAAATCGCCATATTGTGAGGCCACTTGTTGTTCGTTGCTGCGCGCCGAGAAGTTACCGTCATGGGAAGAACCTGTTGTGTGGGCGGATGTAATGTATTTTATTGAGCTTAAAATTATATTCAGGCCATACAAGAATGACATCAGGGCATGTCAATTTATAGCGTAATCTTTTTATTGAAAAGTAGGCTAGGCCAGGGGTCGGCAACCCGCGGCTCCGGAGCCGCATGCGGCTCTGTCATCCCTCTGATGCGGCTCTCTGTGGCTTTTGAAAATAATTGAAGAGTATTTAATTAAAATGTATTTTATTTTAGTTCGTTCGTTTTAAAAATGTAATTCTAAATTTGAAGATTATGGTGATCTTGTAACATCTAAATAAAACGTTAAATTTTTTGTCGCTCTTAAAAGCAAACATCGCACACGCCTCACAGATGACAGCTTACGATCCAGTGTAAAGATGAAGGTGACGGCATACAGCCCTGGGGTCCGTTTCCCAAAGCAGGTTTAGTGAAAACTCTGATTCTGTTAACCCTGAAATGAGGGAAACTCTGAGTTTTCGTTTCACAAAGGGAGGTAGGCTAACTCAAGCTCTCGGTCAGTTACCGCAGTAACAGACTCCATGAAACGAACCTGGTCGGGACCAGGTTTTTCTCATGAAACCTCGACTTTCTCTCTGTGTCCGCCCTCTTTCAGCCACACACGGGATTTAACTTCCTCATTCATTCAGTCAGCAGGTGAGTTTTGGCGTGGCATAATAGTTCTGCCGTCTGTTATTAAAAAAAAAAAACAAAAAAAAAAAAACAGTCAGTAGGCTTTTATAAGTCCATTAGTAGCCTAGTTAGGTGGCGACTTTTTTCACGAACATGGCATGTCCTTGATAACGATCCCGTGGATGAAGGTGCAGAGAATTAAATATTTGTCGGGAGATGGTTGTAAGACCGCGCATAGATGTTTGAACAATGTTAGGTCTATTATATTTCATCTTAAGCTGCTGCCAAGTGCGCTTCTCCCCCGTGCGGGAGAATTGCACCTAAATGAAATAAATTAATAGGCTACTATTCAAGCAGTTTTCCCCTGTAATATTACTGTAATTGCAACGGACATTTAAACCCGTTTCCCACAGTAAAGAAAACACTCGGAGCCATTAAACCTTTTTGAGACACTGAATCCTTTATGAAATCAATGAACGATTGCAGAGAAAACGAAATTACATTTCTGCATGCACTACTTGTATTTATGAAAAAGACGCCGAACTTAAATTAGGCCTATCCACCGGCAGCAAACCAAAAATGCCGTCCTCTCTCTGTGTGCCGTCATCCTTTTACTGGCGCGTGCAGTCAGCTGTCAACCGGAATAATAAAAGGACTATTTCACTGAACAATGAGGAAATATGAATATATGCAAAATAATAGGCAATTAAAATATTTATCATACTTGGTTCATGTGATTTCTGCTCCTGAACCTCAGCGCACAGCGTCTGCACATCTGGGGTCTGTTTCACAAAGCAGGTTCCGAGTCTTACCCCGAACTCTGAGTGGATCTGCTCTGAGATAGGAGACTCTTGAGTTTTCGGTTCCGGAACAGCTGATTTGAGTTGGTTTTATCAACAGTGCAACACCGCTGCAGCGGCAAAGGAGAGGGAGACGGCGTGGGAGAACACTGCTGTTCGGGTCAATGCGTAAGTTTAAATGTAGTCCGTTGCAATCACAGTAATATTACAGGGGAAAACTGCTTGAATAGTAGCCTATTAATTTATTTCATTTAGGTGCAATTCTCCCGCACGGGGGAGAAGCGCACTTGGCAGCAGCTTAAGATGAAATATAATAGACCTAACATTGTTCAAACATCTATGCGCGGTCTTACAACCATCTCCCGACAAATATTTAATTCTCTGCACCTTCATCCACGGGATCGTTATCAAGGACATGCCATGTTCGTGAAAAAAGTCGCCACCTAACTAGGCTACTAATGGACTTATAAAAGCCTACTGACTGTTTTTTTTTTTGTTTTTTTTTTTTAATAACAGACGGCAGAACTATTATGCCACGCCAAAACTCACCTGCTGACTGAATGAATGAGGAAGTTAAATCCCGTGTGTGGCTGAAAGAGGGCGGACACAGAGAGAAAGTCGAGGTTTCATGAGAAAAACCTGGTCCCGACCAGGTTCGTTTCATGGAGTCTGTTACTGCGGTAACTGACCGAGAGCTTGAGTTAGCCTACCTCCCTTTGTGAAACGAAAACTCAGAGTTTCCCTCATTTCAGGGTTAACAGAATCAGAGTTTTCACTAAACCTGCTTTGGGAAACGGACCCCAGGGCTGTATGCCGTCACCTTCATCTTTACACAGGATCGTAAGCTGTCATCTGTCAGGCGTGTGCGATGTTTGCTTTTAAGAGCGACAAAAAAATTTAACATGTTTTATTTAGATGTTACAAGATCACCATAATCTTCAAATTTAGTATTACATTTTTAAAACGAACGAACTAAAATAAAATACATTTTAATTAAATACTCTTCAATTATTTTCAAAAGCCACAGAGAGCCGCATCAGAGGGATGACAGAGCCGCATGCGGCTCCGGAGCCGCGGGTTGCCGACCCCTGGTATATGCACTGACGCCACAGACTAAGTACACAGAAAAATCGGGAAACGTCAAAAGTCGTTTAATCGACTTTTTAAAATCACTTTCGACAAGTTTTCAAGAAGTTATTGTGTCCTGTTTGCGCTGTTTTTCTCTCGCTCAATATGGCCACACAAAATGGCGGCGCGCCATTGTTTACGTCCCAGAATGCATTGCGCAGTGACGTCGGTTGCCAAGCCCTATAGGCCTAAAGTTACACATTCTAACTAAAAGTTATATATTTCTGTATTATTTCTGAGCCCAAAAATTTTTGGGCATTTAAATGCATAATATGGTTTTTAACTGTACTATACCAACTCAACAACTCGGTTTTGATAGACACGCGTGCGCATTTTGCCCCAGTGTTAGCAACAACGTGTTGCAATTTACAGTGTAAATGAAAGCGGAAATGATTAGAACGGATGGATGATGCAGTAATAACCTGTTACAGAGTCAAGCAAATGACACATGAACATGCTCACAGTGTTACCAACAAAATGTTGGAATTTACCATGAGATCGGAACTTTTGGGACGTGCCACAGGGTGATGCAAACACACAGCAATGTCACCAGCTCGCCTACATGGTCAATGAAATGACACACACACATGCCCAACTGCCCATCAGGCTCCGCACCAAAGTGATAAACGTCAGAGAACCTCTTTTTCATAACACCTGCAATAGCCTAAATCGATGAAACATGCCAGGTTACTCAACTGAAGTTGTATTTTCACCCATTTTGATTGGCACGATGCAGATGAAAGAACAAACTAATGTTAACGTTCACGTACTAGCTAGCCAGCTAACGACGTTAACGGTAGCTAGCTGTCAAGTGAATGACTTGCAGTTGCCGCTGAACATTTCAAGTGAGCTTGCTACGTAGCTATTCGTGTTGCGTATACGTCTTCTGAAAAGCTGATTCACAGACAGCTTATTTTCCATTCAAAACGCCCACGTACAGGAAACACCGGCTACAAAACTACTGTAAATACTCGGTATCACAGAGCGCATGCACGTGTCAAGCTGTCAACTTTCCAGCATGTCGCTAGCAAATTGAGATAGATACGTGTATATAGGCAGCGGTTTGCAACCAAAATGATAGAAATAAGGTATATTATAAAAGGACACACTAGGAGACCAACATTTTACAGATTTTAACTGAAGGGCTTGGGCATGCGCTGCATTTATAGCTTATTATGACCGCTTGCCCCTGTTCTGCTGGCAGACCATACATCTACACATGTGCCAAGGCTTGCCAGGAAAGCTTGGTTTTTTGAAAATGGACATAAACTCTGCCTTGGTATTTGGCTGTGACTGGGACTCAAACAAAATAATACAGGCAATAACGGCAGCCTTCCAGGCACTTGTGGAGGGATGCAGGTAAGCTTTTGATCTGTTTTGTCGTATTTGTTGCCTGTTATGTTATCTGTAATTTTGCAATTATAACATGATGTATAATTTTATGAAAGGCCAATTTTGAGTGTTGGTGTGTTGTGAATTCAAATATTTTACATTCCCCTTTGTTGCTGCTCATTTCTGTTAAGCTTGCTAGGATATGTAACAAAATACACAATTTTTTCAACACATTATGGTTGTAAATGTCTTGTAACAATTCCTTTAAAGTTATATTCAAGTAGCAGAAGTTTGTTGAACTTACTGACTGAACAACTGACAGAATATACATTTCTGTGTGGACAGAAATGATGCATTAAAACTGAAACCTTTCCATGAACCGCAGTGTAGAAGTTTCATGTACAGTGTTCTTTTGGCCCCTCAGCTTACAAATCTTGCTACCATGCCACAACAAAGTAGTTGAGCCGTCCCTTCCCCACCAACAGACTTTGAGTGGACATCTTGTGAAAAAAGTGTTTCATCAGAAGTCCATTTATGTCAGGCCTGACATAAATGGTCATTTTGAGTGAGGACAAATAATCTGTAAGTTGTGCTGAAGATGTCAAGAAATGACAGTGACAGTGGCAACACTGGATGCCCTTAAACACTGTTACTTTAGTACGCTCTGACATAATACAGAAGTTTGTTACCTTGTTTTGTTAACGGTTGTTGTATTTATCTGTTTGAACTGACAGTCATGGTCCGATGGAGACAGTAGCCATTCAAGCAGCCTTGATTTAACAGAAACATTGGACACTGACAAATGTGGTAAATATTTTTATCTACATGCATCTGCTAAGACACTTAAAATGATGTTTGTTCTGATTTTGGTTTTGTGTTAACTGTAGTTATGTTAAGTCTTTTTTTAAAACCAGATTCAAATTTACTTTAAGTAACATCTTGTGCAGAAAAAACTACAAATGATGCTTCTTCTTTTTTTTTTTTTTTTTTCAATCGTCTATATAATACAGGCATTGTACAAGACCAAAATGTGTTGTGATACTTCCCCTCATATAAGTTAAATGTTACTGAAAAGTTAAAAGTTAATCTACTATTTTTCCATGTTCTTACAGTCATTGGTAGTGTGCCTGACATCTCCCAAGAACTTGTCTCAGCCATCTCTACTGTTGAGCCCCAGTCCCTCTCCAGTGGTGATCCAGTTATCTGGTCTGTTGCCACCCAAGATGTTTGCACAAAAGCCCCTTCAGTCTCAGCTCAGAATGTCCACTACTGGTCTTGCCATCGTTATTGATGAGACTCCCACCTTGTCCAGTGGAACTCCTACCATCTCCAGTGGCAACACCCATGGCTTGTCGATACGTCCCACTGCCAATGCAAGAGGTGACAGGCATCGCTGCTCTGCTAATAACACCTTAGGTGGCAATAGTTCGTCCGGCACAGCCTACAGGTTCATCTTTTGTAATTCAATTCAATTCAATTTCAATTTTATTTATTTATATAGCCCAGAATTACAAATTACAAATTTGTCTCAAAGGGCTTTACAGGAAATACAACATCCTCTGTCCTTAGACCCTCACATCGGATGAGGAACAACTCCCTAAAAAAAAATAGGAAGAAACCTCAGGGGAGCAACAGAGGAGGGATCCCTCCCCAGGATGGACAGGCGTGCAATGGATGTTGTAAACACAGAAAACAAACAACAAAAGATATATATGCATAATGTAAAGGAACTAAGGTAAAAAAAAAAAAAAAAAAAAAACAGTTGGCGGATGAGGGATGAGGATGCCAAGGGAAGCCGGATGCACCAGAGCAGCCAGGGACCTGAGCCACACAACCACCAACACCATGATGACCTGGGTCAATAAAAGACAGAGCACATACTCAGACAAACACACATCAACCATTCACACACACTCACATAGAGACAAGGGTGAAACATTAGTTATCTGCAGAAGACAGATAGATAATTAGTTCCGAGAGAGCAATAATCTCATCGGCAGGTGAGTGCTTGGGTTACTTCATTGAGACAGAGACCGTACCACTAACTGTCTAACCATAAGTTAGGCTGAGGAGATGAGTTTTTAGTCTAGATTTCAAAGAATCAACAGATTCAGATTGCCTAACAACAGCAGGGAGGTTATTCCACAGCAGCAACTTCTTCTTAACCCTAGGTAAGCAAAGCAGCCCCACATTTTGAGAGCGGAGAGCCCGCAATGGAATGTAGGGTTTAAGCAGGTCAGAAAGGTAAGATGGGGCAAACCCATTTAAGTTTTTGTAAGTTAGATTTTGTAGGTTTTTGTAGGTTGTACACTGGTGTCTCTTGTCATACAGTATATTCATGGTCCAGGTTTTATTTACAATACAGGTTTTTATTAGAGTGGATATACTTGATAATATATGATTGTGTCCCTATTTTTATACACTTAAATAAAGCACTGTCCATTCGAGAACATTCAACTTATTACACCATCACCACCACCACCGTTCTTAGTCCTGTCCCATCTGGTTTGTACTTTTGGACCATCATTTGTTTTTCAACAGGACAATGACCCCAAACACACCTCCAGGTCGTGTAAGAACATTTTCACAAAAGAGGAGTACTTACTGTGTAAGATGACCCGCCTTTCACAATCACCTGATCTAAACTAAACTGGTGATGATGGTTTTGAATGAGTTGGACTGGAGAGTGAAGGAAATGCAGCCAACAAGTGTTCAGCACCTCTCAGAACTCCAGACTGTTGGAAAACCATTCCAGGGGACTACCTCATGAAGCTGATCAAAGCAAAAGGGGGCTTCTCTGAAGAATATAAAATATAAAATATTTTCTGATTTGTTTGTACTTTCTGTCAAAGTACACTTTACAAGTCTAAAAAAGGCAGATTAAATGTTTCTCAGGAGAACACAAAAGTTTTGCAAGAGAAGTGAACATTTTGCCTGATGGTGGCACTTCCTGGAAAGACCATGAGATCACCAAAACTAAAAATCTATCTATCTATCTATCTATCTATCTATCTATCTATCTATCTATCTATGTGTGTATGTGTTTATGAGTGTGTGTGTCTAGATACACACACAAATATAGATAGACAGACAGACAGACAGATAGATAGATACTGTAGGTAGATATAGATATATAATCATTTATTTAATTACACATTTATTTATTTCTTGTTTGTTTGTTGAAGGGACCTCTGATTTATGATGAGCTCTTAGGAAGTAGAGATTCTGTGAAAATACCAACTGGATCAGACTGCAGCTATCAAAGCAGCAATGGAACTGTCCACACGGGCTTGGTACATTAGATTCCCCTCGTTTGAAGACATGGCCTGACCGGCAGATGGCGTAGAGGCTGGTGTCAGCTGTGGCCTCTCAAATCAGCTGTTAGCATTGTCTTTTAAAGTGCTGCACTTTCCACTAGAGCACAGGCAACTTGGAGGGGAGAGAGCAGCCAGGCATCTCCCAAGAGGAAAGCAATGTCCTTGTCTGGGACGTAGATACACACCATCCAGAGCCCCAAAGAAGTATAACTGCAACAGGTAGTTACACTTAGCAGGTTAGCAAACATATTTGTAATGGGGTATGTGTGTGTGACTGTGTGTGTGTGTGTGTGTGTGTGTGTGTGTGTGTGTGTGTGTGTGAGAGAGAGAGAGAGAGAGAGAGAGAGAGAGAGCAAAAGGGGGAGAGAGAGAGAGAGAGAGAGAGAGAGAGAGAGAGAGAGAGAGAGGAAGTGTCCATATTAAAAGTGGCTATGCATCCTTCTCTTCTTCTGAATCTCCCTCTCTCTGTTGCATGTGTGTGTGTGTGTGTGTGTGTGTGTGTGTGTGTGTGTGTGTGTGTGTGTGTGTGTGTGTGTAATGCTGAGCTGGAGCTGTCTCAGTGCCTTCAGTGCTGATTTGGCCTCCATTATCTTTTGTTTGCAGCCTGATGGTGTCTCTTGGCCCACAACAGGCAGGCAGGAACTCAGAACTGCACATGTGTGCATGTGAATGTATTGCTATGAGAGAATCCAGATGTGCACACACATTAAAACAAATATGGAGGGGAACCACAGAAATACCAACAACCTCTGTCTATTAAAATTAAAAGCAACCTTTGATAACTAGATTAAATTTTAAACCTTTGAAAGTCCATGCAAAACAGTATGTATTCAAATTACCCAAAATCTGAAACAAGAAAGAACATTTCAATGAAATTTTACATTTTTTTTTTTTTTATTACAAAAAATTCTGTTTTTATTTAGCATTAACAACATTTTAGGATTGGATGTCACCACTATTTTTAACAGCAGCTGGGTACAGTGCACACAGAATGAATAGCTAGTGGATGACGAGGCGATATCTGCTGAATCTGCTGATTTCAAATATCAAAAAACTGTTTTTCATCAGGTTCTTGTTAGTGATTTGACATTGACAGGGAAAAGTGTGGGCAAGTCTTTGCTGTTTGGGTTGGGTCTTGAGGGGCTGCTGACCTTGAATCCTCCTCCAGTGAAGCATGGTTTGTTGTTGATCCTCTTCCACCCCCAGTCACCTGGGGAGGGGAGTTCAGGGACTGCAACCATGGCCTGTCTTCAGCAGTGACCAGCTTGGTAGCTGCTCTTTGTATGTTGTGCTGCTTGTGTCGGGGGGGGGGGGGTGAACAGCTGCTTCCATGATTCCTGGCTGCTAGTGCGGTCATTCAGGAATACCACACATCACTCAAGAGGCTCCATCCAGTCATCTACGGCGTCTGGTGTGGTAGCCAAGGCACAGAAGGCACGAGCCACATCACTGAAGTTCTTCCATGTATCCCATGTCGTCTTCTTACCCCTGCCTCCAAATGATGACACAGGGCTCTAGTTTCGCAGATCAGGCGAGGCGGGGGCGTAGCGCAGATGCGCTTCGCCAACTGGGTGTGGCCAGGCGGATTTTCCAAGTTTGGCACGCCGTTCTCGGTGGCGCAAGTACTCCGCCATCCCTCCTACCGGCGGAGGGGAGGAGAGAAGGCATGGAGTGGGTTTGACACAGCCGATTCACATGTAACCAATCAAATGAGCCCCTGTCCTTGCCTTTAAAATGCGCTGCGTGAAGGCGTAATGAAAGTTTACACAGCTGACATGGAGGTCTATTGCCGCAGGCGGAGCGGAGCTCAGGAGACAGGCGCGGAGCGGAGACCGGCGAGCAGTGCGGACACGTCACCAAAACCTCACAGGCAGGCTTCCGGGATGTCAGACACATGAACGATGCAATAAATACCGAAAAAAACACTATTCAATGCTACGATCACAATCAGCACATACATATATCTCCATATCAACTGTCCCGTCACAGCTGATGTCAGATCAAAGGAGATTGGCACCGTTTGTGCTGATCGTGAGGTTTTGGTGATGTGCGCCAGCCAGCCAAACTTCCACTGCGCCAGCTCCGCTCCGCCTTGCGCTGAAAGTAGACGTGGTTTCAGATGGCGAGCTTTTGGCGCACCTCGGCGAAGCCTTTTAGCACGAAACTGTCACTGCGCCAAGCCGAATCTGTCGGCACCTCCCCCCGCTGCGCCGCCACTCCCATCTCGGCGAACCTCCGCCTGCGAAACTTGGACACTGTCCGCCTCTCCCGCTTCGCCGGTCGAAACTAGCTCTGCGCGGGGTTCGCCTCACTGCGCCACCCCGCGCTGCGCCGGGAAACTAGAGCCCACAGTGTCAAAACCAGTAAAGGCAAGCAGCATCATGAGTGCTGATTACCTGTTTCTCAGTGGCAAGGGATGTAACACAAGTTGCCAGGAAGGAGAACAGCTCAGCTTTGTTCTCATCAATTCGTAGATACTCTGGCCAATTCCCAGGAATGACACTGGATGGCTCAATGTGTCAATGAATTCCCTTCCCTCTCTTGCTGCATGTTTCAGCCTTCAGCATTTCCAGTTAACCAGACAATACGCCACAATTTCCCATCAAGAGAAAAAAAACCTCCCTCTAATTGGCTGGCCTCCAGTCCAAGAAAAATCTGAAACTCTGAAGGCTGAAACATGCAGCAAGAGAGGGAAGGGAATTTGTTGACACATTGAGCCATCCAGTGTCATTCCTGGGAATTGGCCAGAGTATCTATGAATTGATGAGAATAAAGCTGAGCTGTTCTCCTTCCTGGCAACTTGTGTTACATCCCTTGCCACTGAGAAACAGGTAATCAGCACTCATGATGCTGCTTGCCTTTACTGGTTTTGACACTGTGGGCTCTAGTTTCGCAGACCAGGCGAGGCGGGGGCGTAGCGTAGATGCGCTTCGCCAACTGGGTGTGGCCAGGCGGATTTTCCAAGTTTGGCACGCTGTTCTCGGTGGCGCAAGTACTCCACCGTCCCTCCTACCGGCGGAGGGGAGGAGAGAAGGCGTGGAGTGGGTTTGACACAGCCGATTCACATGTAATCAATCAAATGAGCCCCTGTCTTTGCCTTTAAAATGCGCTGCGTGAAGGCGTAATGAAAGTTTACACAGCTGACATGGAGGTCTATTGCCGCAGGTGGAGCGGAGCTCAGGAGACCGGCGCAGAGCGGAGACCGGCGAGCAGTGCGCACACGTCACCAAAACCTCACAGGCAGACTTCCGGAATGTCAGACACATGAACAATGCAATAAATACCGAAAAAAACACTATTCAATGCTACGATCACAATCAGCACATACATATATCTCCATATCAACTGTCCCGTCACAGCTGATGTCAGATCAAAGGAGATTGGCACCGTTTGTGCTGATTGTGAGGTTTTGGTGATGTGCGCCAGGCAGCCAAACTTCCACTGCGCCGGCTCTGCTCCGCCTTGCGCTGAAAGTAGACGTGGTTTCAGATGGCGAGCTTTTGGCACACCTCGGCGAAGCCTTTTGGCACGAAACTGTCACTGCGCCAAGCCGAATCTGTCGGCACCTCCCCCCACTGCGTCGCCACTCCCATCTCGGCGAACCTCCGCCTGCGAAACTTGGAAACTGTACGCCTCTGCCGTTTCGCCGGTCGAAACTAGCTCTGCACGGGGTTCACCTCACTGCGCCACCCCGCGCTGCGCCGGGAAACTAGAGCCCTCAGTCATCATTTGGAGGCAGGGGTAAGAAGACGACACAGGATACATGGAAGAACTTCAGTGATGTGACTCGTGCCTTCTGTGCCTTGGCTACCACACCAGACGCCGTAGATGACTGGATGGAGCCTCTTGAGTGATGTGTGGTATTCCTGAATGACCGCACTAGTAGCCAGGAATCACGGAAGCAGCTGTTCACCCAAAAAGGTAGAACGATTGGTGGACCCCCCCCACCCCGGACACAAGCAACACAACATACAAAGAGAGCAGCCTACCAAGCTGGTCACTGCTGGGGACCGGCCATGGTTGCAGTCCCTGAACTCCCCTCCCCAGGTGACTGGGGGTGGAAGAGGAAGGACACAGAATGAATGAATGAATGAATAATTTAACCCACTTTTTTACACCTGTAAAATGTGTCATGTGACAACAAAGTTGATTCTGATTCTGTCAGGTGGATGGGAAGTTGACTGGACCACACTACCAGAAGCAAGCCTGGCATGTCACGACCTCCTCCGCTGTGGTTGCAAAAAGGGGTGTTGTGGAAGATGCAAATGTGCCGAGGCAGCACTTCAGTGCACTGCCCTTTGCTACTGTGATGGACTGTGTCATCATACGTAACTTTGTGTTGTCACACTTTCTTTCCTCTTTGGCTTTATTAAAAATGCCTTTAGGCTAAATGGTAACCTGTCTCTGTACTGCTGTAGAGTTCCACTTTGGCCATTGCCATAACACACATGCATTTCATGGCATATCTGTCAACGTCTTAGAAAACATGTACCGTGTACTCTACCGAAATACATATTTTGATGGTTTTTACTCTTATTTATCCTTAAAAATGTAGGATTAACCACCAGGTTAATCCTACATTCATCCTTGAAAATGTAGGATTAACCACCAGGAATCAAGATCCTAGGTGGCCTAGAACCTGAGTTACAGGTAAAATCACAGCAGGTGGCAGCCATTTTGAAAAATGGTTACCACGGTTGTGTGCTCTGTGTCCATCTGCTTGCAGACAACCTTTTACCATTCTGTACCCCACATTTGGGAGTCTGTTTTTAATTGACAACACAGCAGTGTCAAGCTCAGTGTCAGATAAGCTTCTGTAAGAAGCTCTTGTTGACAACTCAAGTTCACGCATGCGTCTGAAGATAGTAGACTGACTGACTCCCAGCAGGTGTGCTATACAGGACACCTGAAGGGACATCTGAATCAGATGGGCCAGCAAGTCTTCGGAAACCTGTAATCTGGGTCACCCCCCTCCACTGCTCACTTCTGTAACAAGAGCAAAGGGGTTCTCTCGAGAAAGGGCTGCTTCAATTTTTCTTTGAAGACTCATAAGACACTCCACAACATCTGTCGGTATAGGAAGAACAGTTGATGCAGATGTCCAAATAAACACCTCCTGATTTACAACATACTGGAGATAGTCCATATCCAAATGTGGCTGACCAACAATATCACTTATTCTTGATGAAAGACATCTCATTAATTGTGTCAGCAGTGATTCCTGTAAACATCAGGTCAATCATAAGATTATTCCTAACACATTTTCATATAAAGCTTCGTATAAATTTAATCTGCTATTGATAGAGTTGCATGTTTAGGATTTGAAAAATGTAGTGTTTTCCAAATAAATTGACACGTGCCGTGTTGAGTATATCTAGGGTTGCCACCCGTCCCTTAAAATACGGATCGTCTTTTAATCGACAATGAAATGTTGCATCCCGTACTGAACCAATACGAGACGGGATTTGTCACGGGTTGCCTAGTTATATCTGCTAACTGAACCTTGCACAAAGAAACCGATAACGTTATGTACCTAGGGCTCTAGTTTCCCGGCGCAGCGCGGGGTGGCGCAGTGAGGCGAACCCCGCGCAGAGCTAGTTTCGACCGGCGAAACGGCAGAGGCGGACAGTGTCCAAGTTTCGCAGGCGGAGGTTCGCCGAGATGGGAGTGGCGGCGCAGTGGGGGGAGGTGCCGACAGATTCGGCTTGGCGCAGTGACAGTTTCGTGCCAAAAGGCTTCGCTGAGGTGCGCCAAAAGCTCGTCATCTGAAACCACGTCTACTTTCAGCGCAAGGCGGAGCGGAGCTGGCGCAGTGGAAGTTTGGCTGACAGGCACACATTACCAAAACCTCACAATCAGCATAAACGGTGCCAATCTCCTTTGATCTGACATCAGCTGTGACGGGACAGTTGATATGGAGATATATGTATGTGCTGATTGTGATCGTAGCATTGAATAGTGTTTTTTTCAGTATTTATTGCATTGTTCATGTGCCTGACATTCCGGAAGCCTGCCTGTGAGGTTTTGGTGACGTGTCCACACTGCTCGCCGGTCTCCGCTCCGCGCCTGTCTCCTGAGCTCCGCTCCACCTGCGGCAATAGACCTCCTTGTCAGCTGTGTAAACTTTCATTACGCCTTCACGCAGCGCATTTTAAAGGCAAGGACAGGGGCTCATTTGATTGGTTAAATGTGAATCAGCTGTGTCAAATCCACTCCACGCCTTCTCTCCTCCCTTCCGCCGGTAGGAGGGACGGCGGAGTACTTGTGCCACCGAGAACGGCGTGCCAAACTTGGAAAATCCGCCTGGCCACACCCAGTTGGCGAAGCGCATCTGCGCTACGCCCCCGCCTCGCCTGGTCTGCGAAACTTGAGCCCCTAGAAACAAAGGCTACGTCAACAAAAGTGAAGCCGCTTCAGTGCCAACGCTATAATATTTTGCGAACATCATGTTAGATCAAAGCAAACCATACCCCACCACAAGGTGTGTGTCATGTTCAATGTATAATGTCATGTTAAATGTATAATGTCATGTTAAATGTATAATGTCATGTTAAATGTTTGTAAAAGGAGCTACCAAAGTGCAAGACAAATTTCAGACTAGTCTGACAATAAAGTGAAGTGAAAGAGAGATCTGTTAAACATTACCTGATTTCTTGTTGCATCCATATTGTCTGCCATCTTGGCGCCAAGACATTCGAGTAAACCCGCGTTTGCACTGAGGACGCATGCGCAGCAGGGGCGCCACTACCTACTCTCTGAGGGGTATGCAGACACATTAATAGACCGTGCCACACTGTTTTCAATAGAGATCACTGCTAACTGGGTCAAGCGATCATTGTTCATACTTGAACGAAGGTATGTTTTTATAAGCTTCAGCTTACTGAAGGATCTCTCGGCAGATGCAACTGTCAGAGGCATGGTCAGGAATACTCTAAGGGCTACTGTCAAATTTGGGAACACCAAATCAAGATTCTCTTGGATGAGGAAATTTAACTTCTCAACAGCCTTGTAACCCTTCAGTAGACGGCTTGCTGGGTATATTTCTTGAATGATATCTCTGGAAACATCACAGGTAGTCAGGGCATATCTGGTAACTGATTCCTCCAGCTCAGCTTTTGTAATGTGCTCCATTTTAGTGATGAATTTAACTTTCTCAGACACAAGCTGAAGATTGCAAAACCTGTCAGACAACTCTTGCAGGACTGTGTCGACAACAACATTGAAAACCATGCACCTAAAGTGCCTCTCAGGTTCCTTTTCATGATGACCAGTGCTGGAATTGTCATCTTGGAACCTCTTTTGCTTCCTAAGACGTCTCTCTTTGAATTCTGGAGAGGCATCCATTTCAATGGCTATCCTGCGTGCAATGCCAAGTGACTTCTGAAACCCCTCCTCTCTATACTTGAGCAAAAACTCTTTCAGAGAATCGATCAATCTAATGGCCGTGTCCATTGAGACATCTGCTGCTTGTAGTCCCTTGCTTGCAAAGTTGATCTCTGACAATAAGTCATACCAAACCAAGAGGCACACAAGGAACTCCATACTTACAATCTTGTCAGACAGTGACTTTGCCTCTGAGACAATTTTGCTGTCTCCTGCTACTTCTTCAAGCTTTTCTAGCACATCTAGACCAGACCAGGCTAAATTCCAGGATCTAATATCATCCCTTATCTCAGTCAGCAGTCACCACAAACAGAAACCAATACATTCAACTAGACCCACTGTCATTATTTAAACATTTGTGATCATTAATTTCATTGTAGATAAATGATGATTTTAGATGATGTTGTAATCATTTGATAATAGACTTTTGCAAACAAAATGGCAATGTCAAACTACAAAAAGCTGCATCTCTTCTAAACAAATATTATTTCAAGTAATATTATTGCTATATTATTATTAGGATTTGTATATATATGCACTAATAATAATATAGCGTGCCTGCATAGTAAGCAGGCTATATTAATTTCTCAGAATTTTGCTCCCTAATGATAATTATTATCATTATTATTATTAGTAGTAGTAGTAGTAGTAGTACAATAATTAATCATCAGTATCTAGGCTATATATTATTATCATATCTATATTATTCTTCTTCACTACCCAGAATCACGGAGTGACGGACGTATGACGTCATGACGTTAGTTAGCTTCTGTTGTTCTTAGCAGCCAAGCTGTGTGCTGGTTGTGGGCTAAACGATGTGGTGAGGCTCTTTTGGTGTCTCTCTTTTTAATCCGTGCTGCTTAAACTGCTGGAAGTGGTGTGCTAACCGGAATAACCAACATGGGCAGGATTATGTCGGTTAAGGGTCCTAAATGTCGGTTCCGATTATTTTTCGATTAATTGCCCAGCCATAACAGTCAGCATTGCAGACCATCTGAAATTGTAAGATGAACACTATTAAACCAATCAACGCACATCACAAGCAATGTACAGTGTTCATTAATTGACAATATCAAAAAGTCATGTTCACCTGAACATTAATGCTGTGAAAGGATTTCCTATTCACAAAATCCGCCTCATGGGCACCTCTAGGGGGGATTTTATCTTGATGTGCGTGCAGAGGAGCATGGAGCATGAGGAGCAAATATAAGGATAAGATAAGAGGAACTTTATTTATCCCAAAGGGAAATTCAGTTAAGTCAGTGAGCTCATCTACTTATCAAAGAGTTATACAGCCTGATGGAGTTACATTTACCCAATTTCACTCACATCTGCAGTCAATTTCATTTCAGCTGATTAATAATCAGAGTACAACTACATTTTCGGAGATGTTAATTAACTATTTGGTTTGTAATTGTGATGGTTTCAGCAGAGCAGTGAGTGTATATTTGTGCACTACTTACGCATTCAGGCGGTCTGCAATACTTTGCCACACTTTCTCTCTCTATTTCAGGAAGCCGTGTGCGCGCACTGATACAAGATTGGTTTCAGCTGGCTTGATGAATCTGTGTCTGCTCATCCTGATACATCACAACAGCACTGTAGTGTTATATCCGAGTGAAGACATTTAAATTCCAGTGTATCCCTCCCAAGTTCTATAATTTGTTTTATGATTCACCATCTAGTTTAAAAAATGACAGCTGTCTGAACAACAAAATAACCACAAACAAGTTCCTGTATTTTTCTTGTCATGATCTGTTATATTGTAAATACTGATCAGTACACAGTTGCAAGACAACAGTAACCTGTCATTTTACTAGCAGGCCAGTCAATCTGCCACAGCCTTCAGTCTCAGTGTCTCATTGATTCACTTTTCTCAACAGTGAACAATAAATTAAGATTAAGATTAAGTGGCTTGGTGTGCTCACCATGTGGGCTCAAGAATGTGGATAACAATGGTTATTTTCTCTTGATAATGGTCTAATTCCCTGCTCTTTATTTGTTTGAATAAACATAGTGTCATGCCATGAAAATTATGTTTTGTTTTGTTAGGTTTTGTTCTTGTGTCTTGTCTCGTGACTTCCTGTTTTATTTTGATATCCCACTCTCCTCTTGTGTCAGGTCACTTGCCCTTCCCCTTGTGTGTTTCCCTCTAGTCTGATTGTCTGCCACGCCCTGATTGTTTCCACCTGTTCCCCATTACCTTGTGTGTATATATAGTCCGTGTTTCCCTTTGTCCTGTGCGAGTTCGTCCTGCTTCGTCTTGTTTGGTCCTGCTTCGTCCTGCATGTTCCTTGTCAAGTCTAACCAAGTCAAGTCAGGTTTTGTATTTCCTTTGCTACTTTGTTTGCCATAGTTTTGCGTTCATGTTCTTTTGATACTTTGTCTTGCCTTTGTTTGTTATTCCTCGTTAAGAGAGATTTTCCGTTGATACTTAGGTCATAGTATATTTCTGTTGTCACTTTGTATTGATATTTAAGTTGTTACTTTATTATTAAAAGACTGTTTAGTTTAACCCTTGTTTGAGTCGTGCGATTGGGTTCTATCCTTGTAGTCATAGTTCTGACAGAACGAACTCGCCATTCTGAACCCAGCCGACTCAGAACCGCTGACAAGATGAACAAGCGGGAAATGACACCCGCTGAAGTCATTATATTTTGTCAGCGGCTGTGGACTGATATGTCCTCCCGACCTGCACCCCAGTCTCATGTGCCACAGCAGCTCCCTGTTGCCTGTCCTGCTGCTCCGTTCCAGAGCCCATTTCAGGGAACCCGACTGGCCTTTGGGGGTCCTCGTAGCCACCAGCTGGCCAGGCGCCGGCTTGCGGGTCTACAGCGTGCTAGTCGCAGCCCAGCCATCAGCCTCGGCACCCTGGCAAGCTTAGCCCGGAGCCCAAGCAGCCCAGTGTGTCAAGCCACGAGCCCCAGCAACCAAGTGAGTCAAGCCACGAGCCCCAGCAACCAAGTGAGTCAAGCCACGAGCCCCAGCAGCCAAGTGAGTCAAGCCACCAGCCATAGCAGCCTAGCTAGCCTAGCTACCAGTCCAAGCAGCCAAGCTACCAGCCATAGCAGCCTAGCTAGCCTAGCTACCAGCCCAAGCAGCCAAGCTACCAGCCATAGCAGCCCTAGCAGCCTAGCTAGCCCAGCTACCAGTCCCAGCAGCCTAGCTATTAGTCCAAGCAGCCAAGCTAGCAGCCCTAGCGGCCTAGCAGGCCCAGCTACTAGCCTCTGTGGACTGGCAAGCCCAGCTACTAGCCTTAGCAGCCGAGCAGTACCAGTCCCAGTTCCCATGGCCAGACAGGCTGTCCCGGTTCATGTCACAGTACCTCAAACCCGAGTGGCTGCCCCGGTTCCAGTTCCCAGGTCCAGACTGACTGCCCCGGTCCCGGTCACAGTCCCCTGTGCCGGATCAGCTTCCCCGGCACCAGTCCCAGTTCCCCGAACCGGACCGGCTGTCCCAGTCCATGTCACAGTCACAGAACCTCAAGCCGCACCAGTCCCAGTTCCCAGGTCCAGACTGGCTGCCCCAGTCCCGGTCACAGTCCCCCGTGCTGGATCAGCTTCCCCGGCACCAGTCCCAGTTCCCCGAACCGGACTGGCTGTCCCAGTCCATGTCACAGTCACAGAACCTCAAGCCGCACCAGTCCCAGTTTCCCGAACTGGACCCATTGCCCCAGTCCATGTCAGAGTTTGCCGAGCCCGACCGGCTGTTCCGGCCCCGGTCTTGGTTCCTGCCCCAGTACCCCGAACCAGACTGGCTGCCCCTGTCCCAGTGCCCCGAGCCAGACTGGGTTTTCCAGCCACTGCCCTTGTCCCAGTTCCCCGTACCAGACTGGCTGCCCAGGTTCCTGTCACAGTTCCCCAAGCCGGACCCACTGCCCCAGTCCATGTCACAGTCACAGTACCTCGAGCCCGACTGGCTGTCCCGGCCCCAGTCCCTGTCCAAGTTCCTGGAGTGGACGTTGCCGCTGCCCGGCGGCCTGGAGTGGACGTTGCCGCTGCCCGGCAGCCTGGAGTGGACGTTGCCGCTGCCCGGTGGCCTGGAGTGGACGTTGCCGTCGCCGCTGCCCGGCGGTCCCGAGTCCACATTGCCGTCGCCGCTGCCCGGCGGTCCCGAGTCCACGTCGCCGCTGCCCGGCGGTCCCGAGTCCACGTCGCCGCTGCCCGGCGGTCCCGAGTCCACGTTTCTGCCGCCGCTGCCTGGCAGCCCCGAGTCCACGTTTCTGCCGCCGCTGTCCGGCGGTCCAGAGTCCACGTCGCCGCTGTCCGGCGGTCCAGAGTCCACGTCGCCGCTGTCCGGCGGTCCAGAGTCCACGTCGCCGCTGTCCGGCGGTCCAGAGTCCACGTCGCCGCTGTCCGGCGGTCCAGAGTTCACCCTGCTGCTTCCGCTGCCTGGCGGCCCCAAGTCTGCTCTGCAGGAAGTTATGGTCACTCTGCAGTGTGGTCCCACCCACACTGCAGCCATCCAGGGTGGGTCCGCCTTGACCGCCAGCACTCTGGCCGTCCGCCAGAGTGTCATCCCCTCCATGGTTCCCTGCGCCCTGGCCGTCCGCCAGAGCGCCGCCTCGTCCATGGTTCCCTGCGCCCTGGCCGTCCGCCAGAGCGCCGCCTCGTCCATGGTTCCCAGCGCCCTGGCCGTCCGCCAGAGCGCCGCCTCGTCCATGCTTCCCAGCGCCCTGGCCGTCCGCCAGAGCGCCGCCTCGTCCATGCTTCCCAGCGCCCTGGCCGTCCGCCAGAGCGCCGCCTCGTCCATGGTTCCCTGCGCCCTGGCCGTCCGCCAGAGCGCCGCCTCGTCCATGGTTCCCTGCGCCCTGGCCGTCCGCCAGAGCGCCGCCTCGTCCATGGATCCTTGCGCCCTGGTCGTCTGCCAGAGCACCGCCTCGTCCATAGACTTCTGCCCTGGAGATTTTTGTTTTGGCCTCCTCCTCCCCCCCGTCTCACGACGGCCATCCATCCCTGTGCCCTAGAGACTGTTTGGGACGTCAGGAGCCGTCCCTAGAGGGGGGGGTACTGTCATGCCATGAAAATTATGTTTTGTTTTGTTAGGTTTTGTTCTTGTGTCTTGTCTCGTGACTTCCTGTTTTATTTTGATATCCCACTCTCCTCTTGTGTCAGGTCACTTGCCCTTCCCCTTGTGTGTTTCCCTCTAGTCTGATTGTCTGCCACGCCCTGATTGTTTCCACCTGTTCCCCATTACCTTGTGTGTATATATAGTCCGTGTTTCCCTTTGTCCTGTGCGAGTTCGTCCTGCTTCGTCTTGTTTGGTCCTGCTTCGTCCTGCATGTTCCTTGTCAAGTCTAACCAAGTCAAGTCAGGTTTTGTATTTCCTTTGCTACTTTGTTTGCCATAGTTTTGCGTTCATGTTCTTTTGATACTTTGTCTTGCCTTTGTTTGTTATTCCTCGTTAAGAGAGATTTTCCGTTGATACTTAGGTCATAGTATATTTCTGTTGTCACTTTGTATTGATATTTAAGTTGTTACTTTATTATTAAAAGACTGTTTAGTTTAACCCTTGTTTGAGTCGTGCGATTGGGTTCTATCCTTGTAGTCATAGTTCTGACACATAGTTGGTGGTTTTGTTTGTTTCTAATACTGTAAGCCTGGAAGAAAAAAAAGTGTTATGGCCTGCCTCCTATTTTGTATATTAAAGTGCCTACTGGGCTTTCTCTTCTACATCTCTCTAGAGTTGTGGTTTTGGGTATGTATCACAGACAGATTATTAAGTCTGTTTACAGATTTCAATAACAATGACTTGTCTGTAAATAGTGGTTTGTTTGGTGGTTTGATTCCCTTTTACTATAATCTTTAAAGGGCGTTTTCTCAAAATTAGGTTTCCGTACACTGTGGAGGAGAAATCCCCACTTCAGTAGCACCTACATAAACTTTTCTATACAGATTTCTTCCTATCTATATTTTGTGTTTGATAAGGGAGGGGTTTTGTTGATATATTTTCACTATCCTGATATTTTCTTCATTTTATACCAAAAACATGACAAAGTTGATTTTTTTGATGACTCTAGACAGTATTTTCTAATGTATGGGATGATAGAGAAACATAGCCACAGTCCCTTCTTTAATTTTGTCTTTTTGCTAATGTGTCAACATAATGAAACAATAATTTTTAATCTGGCTTTCTCCAATTTTCAGATTTTGTGTTTTGAAATATATGCAAATTAAGGTACATTTTTACAAAGAAATGCCTAATTTGCATATATAAACATAAAATCTAAAACACTTACAATATTTTTTTCTTCAGTATGATGTCACTAATCAACTGGAAAAGTTTCATAGTGCTAGCTAATAACTGATAATTGATAATTAATAGGAGGGGCGCCTAATCAGTGACGTGCCGCTGTTATTGATCATATTATTTACACATGCCGACTCGAAATAATTTTCCCTCCACCCCTCTAGCGCGGCGCCCCTATACTCACTTTTTGCGCCACTGATGCGCAGTGTATGGAATTGATGTTATTTTCCACTCAATACACAACGCCTGTGACCCCGTGACGCAGTTTTGACAGTAATGTCGGGGCTGTCAGATTCATATTCACAATGAGGAAAACACACCCATAAAACTGCAATCCGTATTTATAATTTTGTAAAGTTGTAACTTTATGAGTTGTCTTCTCACAACGAAAATACACACTACATATTCTATGTATGATTTGACTCAAACAAGAGTTTATGAAATTGTTTTATTTATTTACAAAATTTGTATTTATGCACAACTATAGACTAATATGCACACATTTTAAATATGTGCACGAATTTTATGTGCACACACACAAATCTTTTGATAGCTACCTTACCCCTTAACCAACATCCTTGTTGCAAGTAACGTTAACCCTAACGATGTGCTGTATGCAGAACACAATTAGAGGTAACACCAGCCCAATCCCGAATATGTAGTCAAGGCAATTGCTACAAGCAGTGCAAAATTGATATATATCTTTATTCAGTGAATTACAGAAGAAACACATCACACAGAAGATTTGACTTCAAATGTAACATGTATTGTGCTATAACAAGTGAAAAAGCAAGTCTCTGTTCATAATACAATGCAAAATTTTCTGATAACCGCAGCTTTATGGCCTAAGCAAGTTCGCTGCTGGGTGCCAATCAAAGTTCCTCAACCTTGCTAAGCCAAGGACCTCCTGCAGTATGACCATTTCATTTTCATCCGTGTGTAACAACAAAGCAAACTGAGCCAACATTACCGTTACCGCATCATGAAGTTCCACAAAAAGCAACATGAAAAAATGAATAACATTATCCCCATCTAACCTACCAGTGTTGAGTATTTAGTTGAAGTCAAGTTAGGTTTAACATTCAGCTTCTCAGGTGCAACGGGCTGGACAAACTATAAATATGGCAGCCAGACCTACTGCAGCCGGATTATAGCACTTGTAGATACCAGGTCTTGCACAGAAACATTAAAGTTCCCTCCTCTGAATTACAGCTGGCTCTTCAGAGGTCACTTGGTGAACTTTCAGTGTACCTTTCACAGCTGGGACATTTGTTGGTGCTGATTCATCATACTTTGCAATGGATTCCTCAGATATCCAATAGTATTTCAAACTAGACGACTGATCTCTTAAGAAGTTGTAAAAGTTCCTCTGCTGTTTGCAAGTCAGTGTCTCTATGGACTGCCATATCCGCAATGCGCTCTACAGCCCCACCCACTCCATCAGGAGCTCCTTTACGATGCGACTTCTCACTGACACAGGCCACAGGCAGAACAAATAGCCCGCAGAACAAATAGCAAGCAGACCTCAAGGGCTGGTGTAACTGGCTGGCTTGTTCAGCAGATGGCGAATAGTCTATATATAAAGCTGGCACTATTTACTGACATGTGGGTAAAGCTGCAAAACTGAAAATACAGAAAATGTAGATGTTACAGTCACATTGTTCGAGTATAATTAGGATATGAGGCAACAGAAATGAAAAAAATAAAATAAAATACATAAGAGCAAACTGCTGCTCCACCAAACCATTCCATGCAGCTACCAAAAACAACATGTGGTTGATGAGCTTGGTGCTTCTTAGCTTTAGCCTTTTAACAATTAGATAGTTTTAATTAGATAAACATATACATAAACTATCAAAATGACACAAAACTAAAAGAAAAACAAAGGAATGTTTGTACAGGCAAATATCTTCCCAGGCTCAGCCAGAAGAAATGGTGATTCAGCAGAAACACTGAAAGACTAGAGCGAGGACAAGTGCCTGAACTTAAACCCACATAGCTGTACACAAAACCCACCACTAGGTGGCTTCAGTGTCCTTTACCTACAGTCCTTCCTTGGGTCCAGGGGTATCTGAAAAAAATAAAAATACATTTTCTGAAACATAGCTTTGTGAATTTTCTGAAAATGTGTGTGTGTGTGTGTGTGTGTGTGTGTGTGTGTGTGTGTGTGTGTGTGTGTGTGTTGTTTCTTTCCAGCTCTTTCATCTCTCCTCTCAGCATTTTCATCTTTCCTTCTGCTTCTCCACCCCTCCATTCTTTTTACTTCTCCAGTTGCTCTCATCATTCCTCATTTTTCCTCTTTCACCAATTTCAATTGTATCCCCCTTCCTCCTCTCTTTTGTCAATTTCTTTCCTGTCATCCCTTTCTCCTTTGGTCTCCTCACATCATCTTTGATTTAAGATCTTAAGATCAGCTAAGTCCATAGATGGCCCAGCGGTTTCTGACAAGATGTCGAAAATTGGGTTTTTGGGAAAACCGATAAAAATTCACAAAACTTGACAGAAGACCATTTGAGCAAAGATGCAGATTAAATTGATGAATTGATGTTTAAAATGATGAACGAATTTTGACACTAGTCCAAGCTGTTTGAGATAATCGCAAAAAATGTAAACATGATTACAGCACCACCTTCACATCAGTGAGTGTCATTCTGTGTGTCTGAGTAGTAGATGAAATTGGGAACACACTTACAAATTTTCATGAGAAATCATAAGAACGATAACAAGAATAAAAAAATAGGGCTCCAGCAGCTGGAATGCTGTGGCTCTTGTGGATTCAGTGAGCCCAGTTTTATTAATATGTGATGATCTTAGCCTACAGAGCAGCCATTTCATTGTAGTGACACCATTTTTTGAAACTTGATGTCACTGTACAACATGACCAATTGCGACCTCTAGGATAGTCACAGCTTTATGAAACTTTACTGACAAAAACGTTACTGACAATAAAGGGGTGTTTCTGAGCAATTTCCGGAAAGAATTGCCTGCCATCCAACCACTGCAAAATGCAATTTTTATAGGAATCTCCAAATATCAACCGTTTTTGATACCAAATCAAAACATGATTTTTTCTTTGGTTTGAACAGTGAGGTCTTGAAACAGCAAGAGCTCACGGTCTTGCTGCTTCAATGTGGTGTTTTAGAGGGATTTTTGATCATGTTTATCAATCCTCTGTGTAATCCTCTGTGTTGTCCTCCTCCTCATCATCATCCCTCTCTTGCTGCTGTGGCTGATCCTGCTCCTGTGTGTGTCTGCTGCCTCGGCCAAGGCCTCTTGCTGCTTCTGTTGTCATATTGTCTTCTATTGTGTTTTCTTGCATTTGCTTTATGACTCTATTGTTTGTAATTTGCTCACTGGGTCAACACCTATTGCACACATGTCTAGCCAGAAATGGGCTCTCCTCTCTCTGTGGTTCTTCACAAGATTTCTTCCATTTTTCCCAGTCCAGCTTAAGGTTTGTTTGTTTGTTTGAGTTTTTTCTTGCCCACTATGGGGATTAAGTCAGAGGGTGTTGTCCTGTTTGTTGTAAACATGTGGGCACGTAAAGCCCTTTGAGACTGCAACCAGTGATATTGGGCTCTAAATAAACCTGAACTTGAGTCAAATCCTTGCAACAAATGGCATTAACTCAAATTGCTGCAACAACTTGAGAGACATAAATATGCATGGGAATTTACCTTGATCATATGTCATACAGACTGGAAATTTATACTATACACATAGATAGATAGATAGATAGATAGATAGATAGATAGATAGATAGATAGATGGACTCACTCATCGACATCACCAGGCTCTACAGCAATGACATCAGAATGTCATTCGGACTGGATCAGTGTGGTAGGATGGTATCGAGAGGGGCAAGATGGTCGCAGCTGAGGAGGTTGAACTACCTGAAGACAACATAGCAGATGTGCAGGACAACTGCAAATACCTTGGAATCCCACAGGCAAATGGAAACCATGAGGAGGCCGCAAGGAGGTCAGCCACAACCAAATATCTCCATAGAGTGAGGCAGGTTCTGAAGCGCTAGCTGAATGGACAGAACACGATCCAAGCCATTAACACCTACACCCTGCCAGTGATCAGATACCCTGCTGGTGTAATATCCTGGCCAAAGGAGGAGATAGAGGTCACTGATATCAAGGAAGTTTCTCACAATGCATGGAGACCAGCACCTTGAGGCTGTACACTAAGCGGAAAGAGGCAGGCTGATTACCCATGATCATTAAAGCCACCACCCAGGATAAAACAACAAAGATCCAGGAATACATCAGGAAGATGGCCCCCAGTGATGACCTGCTAAGTACCTCAAGCAGCAGAAGCCCAATGAGGAGGATGAAGAGGAAGAGGCATTATCTTGGATGGACAAACCCCTGCATGGTTTGTACCACCGACAGATAGCAGAGAAGTGGCTGGTATTGAGAAAACATACCAGTGGCTGAAAAAGGCTGGACTGAAAGACAGCACAGAGGAACTGATCATGGCAGCACAAGAACAGGCCCTAAGCACAAGATCCATAGAGGCCAGTGTCTACCATACTAGGCAGGACCCCAGGTGCAGGCTGTGCAAAGATGCCCCTGAGACAGTACAGCACATCACAGCAGGGTGCAAGTTTCTGGCAGGTACAATGGGATTTTCCGATTCAGACTGATAAACTGGTAGTGGCTAATCAACCAGACATCTCGAGCAACAGCTACATCATGAAGAAGGAACACAAGGAGCTCTAGATTGCAGGAACAACACCTGAGATCTCTGTCCAGAAGAGTGCAGCCCTTGGAACAGCTAAGATACTGTGCAGAACCCTCAGGCTCTTGGGCCTCTGGTAGAAGACCCGAGCTTGAAGGAAACTCAAGACCACCCAATGGGACGAGTGGGGATTTTTTTTTTTTTTTTTTTTTTTTACATTCATACATGCTTACATACACACACACACACACACACGTACTGTATATATACACAACTGCTCTGCCTGTATCACTTCTCTTTGGTATGTGTGGTTTAGTCTTTGACTAACCTTGAAATCCTTTGACGCGAAAGGGGGATAAACCAATCGGTCAGTGACTTGGCCCGCTGTGAACAGTGCATACATGCATCAAAGCTTTATCATCTGCTTTTTGATGCAAATTTTGTGGGCAAAATGGGCAGACAACATCTGCAATTAATGCAGAGTGCATAAAATAACACCAATTCAAAAAGTATTTCTGTACACCTGTATGTTAGAGATGTCTTGATGAATGACGATAGCTCTGATGATTATGAGGCTACTTTTCCTGCTGCAGGTAGCACATGTTTCCATGTCAGTTATGTAACAGCTTATGGTGAAAGGAGGAATTCCTTCATTTGTACTTTTGCCCCCACTGTCACTCCACACCTATGGTCATTCTGACAAGTGTAACTGTTTTGTGTTGATAATTATGATCCCTGAAATTATCTGATGACTTATGATATGTCTATATATAATTTCTAAATATGTCTTTAAAGGGAGAGTAATACATTTTTTATTGGCTGATGGACGTTTCCCTTGCTGTGTTGAATTATTTTCATTGTATTTTTTCACCTCGGTAGGTGCTTAGTGAATGGTAGATGCCAGTGGGGGTAGAACCAGGTCTATTTAAGTCTCTCTGGTCAGAGGCTTGCAGGAGGTAACGTGGCACAATGCGGCTATAGCTCTTTTCCGCTGTAGAAAGAGAAAACTTAAGGGCCTGGTGTGAATGAAATCAGTTAAAGGAAAGTTCTTTAATTTTTATTTTTATTTTCTGTGTGTGTGTGTCAAATGACAGTCACTTTTCTGAGACTAACTTTAACTAACCTGACAAAATAAATCTTCAAAGCTGATTTCTGGTTTGCCTCTTCTTCACCTAGGCCCTCATGAAAGATCCATTTTCCACAGTTGTGTACAGATGAATGAGCTATTGAATTGATTTGCAATTCATAAGATAGTACGTTTGTTGAATTAAAGTTTAAGGACTACTACAGAGAAATCGTTATGCAAAAGGCTACAGTTGTTGAATACAATGTAAAGGTCACATTGACATAAGAACAGGTCACAACATACAAAAGTACAAAAGCATATTCCAGTAGCAAAGAACATGGGCAAAATGTACATAATAGTTGAGTTGTTTACCTCACCTATGGCCTCCACACTCCACAAGCTACAGAAAGTCAATATCTTCAGCACAGATCATCGTCAGTACGATTGCAGGGTCTAAAATCCACCTTAAAGCATGCAGAGTATTCTGCAATAAATCAAGTGGTAACTTAACAGGTGACTGGGACTGGCATGCAGTTTAGACTCTTTTATATATATATATATATATGTATATATGTGTGTGTGTGTGTGTGTGTGTGTGTGTGTGTGTGTGTGTGTGTGTGTATATATATATATATATATATATATATATATATATATATATATATATATATACAATACAGGCCAAAAGTTTGGACACACCTTCTCATTCAATGCGTTTTCTTTATTTTCATGACTATTTACATTGTAGATTCTCACTGAAGGAATCAAAACTATGAATGAACACATGTGGAGTTATGTACTTAACAAAAAAAGGTGAAATAACTGAAAACATGTTTTATATTCTAGTTTCTTCAAAATAGCCACCCTTTGCTCTGATTACTGCTTTGCACACTCTTGGCATTCTCTCGATGAGCTTCAAGAGGTAGTCACCTGAAATGGTTTTCCAACAGTCTTGAAGGAGTTCCCAGAGGTGTTTAGCACTTGTTGCCCCCTTTGCCTTCACTCTGCGGTCCAGCTCACCCCAAACCATCTGGATTGGATTCAGGTCCGGTGACTGTGGAGGCCAGGTCATCTGCCGCAGCACTCCATCACTCTCCTTCTTGGTCAAATAGCCCTTACACAGCCTGGAGGTGTGTTTGGGCTCATTGTCCTGTTAAAAAATAAATGATCGTCCAACTAAACGCAAACCGGATGGGATGGCATGTCGCTGCAGGATGCTGTGGTAGCCATGCTGGTTCAGTCTGCCTTCAATTTTGAATAAATCCCCAACAGTGTCACCAGCAAAACACCCCCACACCATCACACCTCCTCCTCCATGCTTCACAGTGGGAACCAGGCATGTGGAATCCATCCGTTCACCTTTTCTGCGTCTTACAAAGACACGGCGGTTGGAACCAAAGATCTCAAATTTGGACTCCTCAGACCAAAGCACAGATTTCCACTGGTCTAATGTCCATTCCTTGTGTTTCTTGGCCCAAACAAATCTCTTCTGCTTGTTGCCTCTCCTTAGCAGTGGTTTCCTAGCAGCTATTTGACCATGAAGGCCTGATTGGCGCAGTCTCCTCTTAACAGTTGTTCTAGAGATGGGTCTGCTGCTAGAACTCTGTGTGGCATTTATCTGGTCTCTGATCTGAGCTGCTGTTAACTTGCCATTTCTGAGGCTGGTGACTCGGATGAACTTGTCCTCAGAAGCAGAGGTGACTCTTGGTCTTCCTTTCCTGGGTCCGTCCTCATGTGTGCCAGTTTCGTTGTAGCGCTTGATGGTTGTTGCGACTCCACTTGGGGACCCATTTAAAGTTTTTGCAATTTTCCGGACTGACTGACCTTCATTTCTTAAAGTAATGATGGCCACTCGTTTTTCTTTAGTTAGCTGATTGGTTCTTGCCATAATATGAATTTTAACAGTTGTCCAATAGGGCTGTTGGCTGTGTAGTAACCTGACTTCTGCACAACACAACTGATGGTCCCAACCCCATTGATAAAGCAAGAAATTCCACTAATTAACCCTGATAAGGAACACCTGTGAAGTGAAAACCATTTCAGGTGACTACCTCTTGAAGCTCATCGAGAGAATGCCAAGAGTGTGCAAAGCAGTAATCAGAGCAAAGGGTGGCTATTTTGAAAAAACTAGAATATAAAACATGTTTTCAGTTATTTCACCTTTTTTTGTTAAGTACATAACTCCACGTGTTCATTCATAGTTCTGATTCCTTCAGTGAGAATCTACAATGTAAATAGTCATGAAAATAAAGAAAACGCATTGAATGAGAAGGTGTGTCCAAACTTTTGGCCTGTACTGTATATATCTTTCAGGTTTTGCACACAGTTCTATGTGCAATAATTAAATATAATAAGAAAAACTACTACATTCATACTGTTACTAACATTTAAAGCTAATCTGGGTCCATAGCAGTCTTACAAAAGAGCAGCCATGAATCAGCAGTTGTATAGTGTGAGTGAACCGGTCCCATACAAATACAGTACCCCAGAGGAATGCTGACCATTTAATAGTGAAATACATAATTTGAAACTCAGACCTCACCCAGAATACACTGTAATTATGTGCAAGATATGGAGACACTAAAAAGTACTTTCTGCCTTTGATCACAGCATACCAAAGGTGTCAATTTCGAATGGAACACGGACATGGACATACCCCTTTAAGTTTACATGGGGTTGGCCACCTTGAACTGGACTGAACTGTCCACAAAGTGGACTCCAAATGAACTGAACTGAACCATGCCCTGAGGTGGCCGCAGTTTGGTTCATTTCAGCAAGGTCTAAGTTTGTTTGGAATGTTCACATACATGCAAAACATGCTGACAAATCAGTCTGAGTTTACTTGAGAAGCTGAAATGAAATGAAGTGTGAAACAGCCTCAAAACCCCAAACCAAGACTATAAGATTTTCCTGTCAGATGTACTGTTACCTTGCCGATGTTTTTCTTCAGTCAAAGTTTTGGTGTAAAAGTAAAAAAAAAAAAAAATAGCTAATTTAAAATGTACTGAATATAAAGTTAGTTACTTTTTACAAAATAAAACACTGATGCATATGCTCTTATCTGTGTTGCATTTCAATGAAAGGCATCGCTACTGTCCTGCATAATAGGTTGCAGAGAGGTGAAACAGTATCAAATTAACTATTTAAACACAATCTGCAGGAGGGCTACCCCTAGGACATCTTAGAGGTCTTACGAACAAATCTTAAAGAACATAGCAACAAATTCTAATTTACTGGCCTGGCAAAAGACATAGCCTACATAGAGGGGAGGGAATGGGGCCGAAGAAGAAAAAGCAAAAGCAAAAAGACAGCAGTTCACATCCAAACATTTCCAACACACGCATCAGTTCCACTCAATCACAGCAAATGTACATTTGACATCAGCAGGTACGTTACATGTGACAGCAAGCATTACATAAAAATCATGCAGTGTTAGCACACAGTCAAGGCAACACAAGGCAAACAAGAGTAGCAAAAAAAAAAAAGAAAAAAAAGCAGAAAGAAAAACAGACAGAGCAAAACAGCAGCAGCACGAGAGCAAGAATCTGCATGGGGTAAGCAGCAGACAGACAAAGGTTCGGGAATATTAGCAGGTCGGGAAACATCTTCGTGTATCGCTGAGAATGTCCATAACAGCATGTATCCATTGCATGAGTCCTTCAAAGCGGATAAGAATGTGGACCTTATCAAATTTCAGCAAGGGGAGAAGTGAAGTCATAACAAACTTTTAAAAATGGGTGATCTATCCCTTTAATACTTTTACTTTTTGTACTGGGAAAATTATATCCATGCACCATGTCAACAGACTGATTAAACCTTTACATTCTATCATAACTATGGGCCTATTTACTACATCTATATTTCTACTTAACTTAATACAAAATTCTAAAGCACACCTTTCTGGAGCTCCAACTGTATACAAACAGAAAAATAGAGTTTGTTATTATGGATTGTCTGTCTGGATTATTCTGTTTTTTCCAAACAGTTTGGAAAGTTCATTGTGCTCACTTCCAGTTGCACTGATAATGCCCATATTAGTTACATACAAGCCAGCCCACTGTTCTCTGTTAATGTTCACCCTCTAAATGTTAAACAACATTGATATAAAAGCTTGCTCAGTACCTTGGTCAGCACTTTTTGTTTATTTTTGTTTGTGTACTGGGTTAGTCAACTTTCAGCGTGGGACAAGGTCATGGGTTCAGATCCACCCATGATGACTTTTGGAAGCTTCTGGAAGCTTCTCTTTCCCTGCCAAGAGGCGTATCTGTTGTACACATGAGCACACACATTTTTTTTTTCTTATAGAATTTATTCATGTAGATTTCACAAATCTGATGTCAGTCCAGGATCACTGATCTGACATTGAAACAATTTTAATGGTTAAAAATATAGTTTTCTTGTCACTTTTTCCCTTTTCTTTCTTTTTTTTTTTTTTTTAATAATTAATAAAAATACAGGAAAAATAATGAACGTGATGGTGTGTCTAAACCTTTGACTGGTACTGAGTATATACACACACAGCTCAAATAAAATCATCAGTGACACCTAATATTAAAAAAAATGTAATTAGATAAACATATAGCAAAGTGTAAGTACACACATATTATACATGAGGTCCTGCTGTAATGTGAGCAGCCTATGGTGCACATCTATCGATTAGATCTTCTATTTCGGGAGGAAAACCTCTTGATTTCTAAGAAAGAGCAGCGCCCCATGTTTCACCTTGAACAGTAGCTGGTCTGACCAGTCTGGGACTGAGCTCTCAAACAGCGTGGGCATCCGTGAGGAACACAGTGTGTTTTATGTTCCCCCTCCTCTCTGTTGTCTGCTGTTATGCAGCCCACGCAAACTGGGGTATAAAAAGCAGGAGCAGCAGCAGCCAGAGCACCTTATTCCGGGGTCTTCTCTTTTTCCAGACCTTTCCCTCCTGGACCAGAGGACTTCTCACCATGAAGCTGCTCTCTCAGACCCTGTGTCTGTGCCTCATCCTCGCTCCGTAAGTAGATTTGCACTATTGTAGGTGTGGATGTACATACAGAATGCAGAGTTGCTGCTGTGTATTTCTTATCTTCAGACGCTTATATGAATGCTTTGTTCACTGGATGTCATAAAGTCATAATTACATCTCTTAGTCTGAATGGATATAAACTGACATTTCTTTCTTTTTCTCTGTACTTCTCCAGGGCAGTAGATGTACAGGCAGGTAAGTTATCAAAAAAGAATAAAAAGTGCAAGTGATTTTTTTTCCCATTATGTAACATTTTGTTTGACATTATGGCCACAGGGGGCCACAAGAGAGCCATGAAGCACAATTAGCTGCTTTTAGATTTGTATTGTTCCTGCATTTCATTTACATTCATGTCCTCATTTCAGTCCCTGTGCTTCTACCTTAAGAAATGTCACTTATAGCATGTGAAGATTTCTGCGTTGTGTTTTACATATGCTGAGAAATGCTATTATTTGATTCAGATCACCATCTAGATCATCATCATACTGATGGTGTCCCTGACCGTTGTGAGGGGAAGGGGTTGGAGATGGATGCTGTGGCTGTGAATGAAGAGGGAGTTCCATATTTTTTCCATGGTGAGTCTCTACACATTGAAGAATCATTTGCTGATGATTTGATGTTCGGATTTACTGGAGATCAATTTGCATATTTGCAGTTTGTCATTGAGGTTATGTGTACAGTGCTGTAATATAATAAGTGAAACAGAAAAAAATAATTTTGTTGCCTAACTAAAGTAGTGCAAGAGAAAAATTATGTGTAACAAATGTCTGAAAATGTTTTAACACATACTGATGTGGTCAGTGCTCTGAAGGTCCTCATCCGAGGGCAACCAGAATTTATTCCTTTTTTCCTACTCATAATAATATCATGTTCTGGTTTCACTTTGAAGTTTCATCCACTTGTCTACTGGTTAGAATTTCATGAGTGTGTGTTATTTTTCTGTCAGATCACCATCTGTTCAAGGGCTTCCATGGCAAAGCAGAGATGTCCAACGAGACCTTCCCTGAGCTGGATGACCATGTCCATGTAGATGCTGCTTTCCGCATGCACTATGAGGACTCCGATGACCATGACCACATGTTCTTCTTCTTCGTATGGTCCATAATTTCATACCTTTCATCCTTCAAGTAAACCATTAACTGATCTCAATCAGTCTTACACAATGTATGCTGCCTGTCTTGCGTGTAGTCACCTCATGATAAAGAAAACTACTAAAAGATCTTGTCGTCTATATTAAAATATTTATAAAATATAGTTTGTGAAGATTACACATATGTTGTTATATCATATCTTTTTTTTATAGAAGACTGCCCCTTGCTGTCATCAGTTTCTTCTGCACTACCTCCTTACTTTAGGTCTACTATTTTACTTATTTTTTAAGGAAAGGAGATGTAGTTGGCTTCCTAAAATCTTGTTTTGGTGAATATCCAACATGTCAAACTGGTGTATCCTGACAGTTGTATAGTTTTGGCAGTGATATGCACTCTACTGAGTGCTTTTGAGTTTTACTATGCAAGTCAGCACAGAAATTTCTTTGTAGATGTAAATATGCCATGCATTTTTAATTGACACTAATGGTGAGTCACTGATGGTGTGGTCCTGCATCTCTTATGCAGAAAGACAAGGTACTGAGCTACTACCAACACAAGCTGGAGGATGGCTACCCCAAGCCAATCAGTGAGGTCTTCCCTGGAATCCCCGACCATGTGGATGCAGCTGTGGAGTGTCCCAAGCCAGAATGCGATGAAGACTCCGTCATCGTCTTCAAGGGTTTGTGGAGACCTTTATCCCACTTATTGCAGAGAAACCTAAAACAAGTCATGGAAGATGGCAGATATATGTTGATGTGCTTTGACATGATGCAATTCAAAACCTTTCATAGTACAAGGTGAATTATCAGTATGAAGAATACATTTCAAATCTACTTCATTTTCTCTAAAGGAGGTGACATGTACCACTACGATGTCAAGACAAAGGCGGTAACTTCTAAGAATTTGCAAAACCTGCCAAGTTGCACTTCTGCCTTCCGCTTCATGGAGCACTACTACTGCTTCCATGGACACCAGTTCACCAAGTTTGACCCCAAGACTGGTGACATGCATATCAATTACACCAAGAACGCCCAAGACTATTTCATGAGGTGCTCCACCTTTGGTGAGTGATAAAAAGACAATCATTTATTTGTGTGTAGTTGTATTGTGTGTTTGGTTATGTGCATCAAGGCAATTACCCATTAAAGGGATAGTTCACCCATTTTAATAAATGTCATTACTTCATTCCCTGCCATGCTGTTCTATAGGACAGTAGTGGTGCTATCCTCCTCTCATTATTACTGAGTGCTGGATACTGGCTGGAGGCTGGTCTTTCACTTGGCCTTCAGTATTAAAATGATGGCATAGATCTACTGTCAAACCTGCACCTGGCATACATATTTAACACAGCAACCGCATACACTTGCATACCATGTTTGTTCTCCAGATAGCAACAGTGACCATGTGGAGAGAGAGCAGTGCAGCCGTGTTCACCTGGATGCCATCACATCTGACAATGCTGGGGACATATATGCCTTCAGAGGTGAGAAATCATTAGATCAACAATTCCAAACACTGATTCTCCATTGCTTTTGCAGTGGGACTAATGCTTAGAGTAGACCCAAAATATTAGATAATGCAGATATCTGAATATCGGTTTGCCTTACATGTCTTCACAGTAATGTTAAATATCAAGAACATTCACTGGTTTCTCTGGGGAAAAAAATACAACAACAACATAAACCAGCCTATTTATCAACTATTTATCCACCCAAAACTACTGGTTTAAGTAAAGCTAAATGGGTAGAATTTTTGGATCATAAAACAGACAAACCAGAAAGCTTTGCAGATGCAGGTGCAATATACGAGGATGGTGTTAATATTCTACTCTTGGTACAGCTTTGCACTTTGATGTATTTCTAATTCATTCTGCTGTCTTTCAGGCCACCATTACCTTCACAAAGATGACGCCACTGACGCGTTAAAGGCCGAATCCATCGAGAGTGCCTTCAAGGAGCTGCACAGTGAGGTGGATGCTGTCTTCTCCTATGAGGGTCACCTGCACATGATCAAGGTAAGCTACAGAAGCATGCAAGTACACACACACACGCACACACACACACGCACACACACACACACACACACACACACACACACACACAAACATGCTGACACACAGGGAGAGAGAGAGAGACAGAGAGATGCTGCTGTTGGTATCTACTGCATTTCTCAGAGCTAAAACTCCCCCCTTTTCCTCAGGATGACAACGTGTTTGTCTACAAAGTTGGTGAGCCCCACACCCACCTGGATGGCTACCCCAAGACTGTGAAAGAGGAGCTGGGCTTTGAACACGCTGATCACATTGATGCTGCATTTGTCTGTAATGATCAACACATTGCCCACATTATCATAGGTAAGTGAGCAGTCACTGCCCAAAATAACACACAGCACCTGCTGATTGCAGACAGCAAAGAGCAACAGAGGACAGAGGCAGCTATTAGTAAACTCCACATTAGGTACATTAAAGTCTGGGGCCTCACTCATAGAATAGTCATATGTAGTTTAGTATTACCAAAGTAAAGGCAGAGAGTCAGGCCCACATAGTTGATGTGAATTTCACTTAACATGGAACAAGAAAGTGAGTTTGTCACTTAATGTATATTCATTATTTGTTATTCAAGTGAAGTTAGTGTAAGCATAAAAGAGAGCTGACACAACCTTTATAGCGGACCATGTGTGCACCGAGTTGTTGACAGCTTAAAGGAATAGTTCACTCTTTTTGAAAATTTAGTCTTGTTTCACTTTACCCCTTGCTGTCCTAAATAACAGCTAGGGTTTGACAGCTACACTGCAAAAACTCAAAATCTTACCAAGATTATTTGTCTTATTTCAAGTCCAAAATGTCTTATTTCTAGTCAAAATATCTCATTACACTTAAAATAAGACATGATCACCTCAGAAGTAACTTGTTTTTAGACAAGTTTTTATTTTGACTAGAAATAAGACATTTTGGACTTGAAATAAGACATTTTTGACTTGAAATAAGACAAATAATCTTGGTAAGATTTTGCGTTTTTGCAGTGTAGATGCTCCAAATGCTAACCCTTAGCCTCCTGCCATTGAGGTAGGAAGTAGAAACAGGATGCAATCACACCTCCCTCTGCCTGCTGTGTTCCAGATGATAAAATCTACGATGTGGACATGAAGGCAAGCCCCCGCGTTCCAACCAATGAGCGCCCAATGGGTGTGCTGAAGCATGTTGATGCTGCCATGTGTGGCAGTACAGGTGTTAAGGCGATTGTTGGCAACCACTTCTACCACTTTGACAGTGTCATGCTTATGGTTGCCGCCAAGGCCCTGCCTGAGCAGCATCGGGTGTCCCAGGAGCTCTTTGGCTGTGACCACTAGAGGCTTTACGGGGTAGAAAGTGAAGAATGTCGCATACAACACTGTGAAATATAGTTACTACTTCAGCAGCACCAACAACATCATGCAAGAGGGCCCCGAGCCTCAAGTCATCAAGCCTTTGACTATATGTGCAGTTGTTGTTTTCCCTGTAGCCTCCTACCTCCAGTATGCTATCTTTCTCTATTTTGTTTCTCTTTTTGGATTCCTCTGAGGGATTCAGCTCTGTGGTCTTCTGCCTTTAGTGTGCTATGAAGATGTTAGTGGGAATTACACATTTTCTGTGTGAAACGTTTTGTATAGTGGTGTGAATAAAGATATGACAACACACGATACAAGTGCCTTTTACTGCATCTTGTTAAAGAATTTGTGGGTTTGCCTCAAGAAAGGACACTTATACTTATCCCTTCTGAAATTCCTAAATGATTTTCTCATATGAATAACTAAGTAAACCTTTGCACTTATATTTTGTTCAATATACTTTAATTATCTCAGACTACTTATACTGGGTTACAAGTAAGTACTACAGTAGCAGTAATAGTAGTTCCTACAGGGTGAATGGTGAATTGCCAGACTAATGTACAAACTGTCTTTCCATCTCTCATTTTGAGGGAACTTTTAGACAAAGTCATATTTTCATAGGCAGGTTGAACATGTACACCATTTTTCATTTGTCAAAATTTCTGTAGTCGTGATAGAATGACTGCAGTTCTAGCTGCAGTTCTAACTTTGGGCCAGTAGAGGATGCAAGAGTTCTACTTCAGGAGCCAGCTGAGCTGTGCCACCTCTCTGTCTCTCTCTCTCTTTCCTTTCTCTCTTTCTTGTCTCTGTCTCCACGTCTCATGTCTCTCCTGTCAGTTTTCTCCAGCAGAGTGGAAGAGATAAATCATTACAGGTGTGCTTTGATCTTTTCTAATCTGAGGCAGACCCTGCTGAGATTTGATTTTACCACAGGGACCTTTGCTGAAATATAACAAGTATAATGATAATGATGACCAAGCAATAATGTCTTTTTGCCACAGGGTGTCACTAGTTAATTTTAGGAGAACTCAACAAAACTTCTTGACTCCAGAGAGAAATTAATAGAAAAAAGAAACAACAGTCTGTTATTCGGTGATGATAAACCTCAGAATGCCATCACTGGGTATTCAACAAAGGTGCGTTAAAAAAAAAGTCAGAGAGGACAATAACAATAACACAAGCCGAGTACTTTGTAGTGAACCTTGGGGTTTCTCCCGGCTGTCCTTGGCAACCCGGTGTGCATCATGCAGCTCTCATGGTGAGGCAATGGGCTGACGTCAGCTTTGCCATCAGAGCCATCACTCTCTGATAACAGCGTGCTTCATTGGATCACACAATCCCTCAGTTCACTCACAGCCTGCTGCGAAGACAATGGAGGGAGAACAAGCAAGGCCCTTCACCAGCTCTGACATGATGCCACAGCCAGCCAGCTACAGAGCCTGCCCACACACACACAGACACACACACACACACACGCACACACTCACACTATACTCCATCTGAACTCTCTTTGGCCATGCACTCTTTTCTCCCAGTGTGGTTTATGTCTGTAATGTGGGGTCCATGTTTTGAAATCGAATCCGTTTTGGGGAGAACATGAAGGTCCTTTTTCTTTTGTGTGCAAATGCATTTCTGCTGGTTTGACTGAGAACTGCGTTAAAATCCATCTCTAATGTATCATAATAGAACTGCGTGGCCTATTTTGCTGGAGACGGGAATAGCTCAAAGTTCGTAATGTAGGACGTGTACAGTAGATGCTGGTTCATGGTTCACACAGAAGATGTAGAAAACTGTGTCACATGCAAAGTCAGGCTATTTCACACAGGTCCATATCAGCATAAAAATAATAAAAGACAATAAAAAGACAAAAACACAGAGATATAAGATCATAATGATTAAAATACATACATTTGTCTGTACATTTGTTCCAATGTGTCCAAAAACACGATGAGTGCCTTGTGTCACTTTGTGTGGGCTCAGTTAAGGTCATTATAATTTCATTTTTTGAATCAATTAACGGGCACGTACATTTGTACATAAAATTCCTCAGCACAGTATGAAAAGTGAGAACCAAACCCACGTTTCAGCCTTCAGTTCACACAAAAAAGGTCTTTTGTCGCTAAAAATGCATCCCCGTCACCGTTTTGTCGTGAAGAAGGAAAGAACAAACAATTTGATAAACGCTGATGTCACCAGCATGACTTGCCTCTCTGCGCTTCTTTGACCTCAGACAAGTTCAGATTTAATTGTGCAGTTATTTTCAACAACTCGTATTTATTTGTGACTCTCAGGAGGAGCTCAACCTGCCTCTCTGTCCATATAAACCGCTCACTTTGTTTATCATTCCACTTCCGTTTTCCTACCATTTTGGATGTTGTTTAATTGGATTTGCTCTTGCATTTGTGGCTAAATTTGGGGTGTCAACAAGTTGCTGTAGTCACTCCTCAGCTTCTTTGCTCATGCTCATATCACTAAGAGTTACTCTATGTGTTGTGGCGTTTTTGTGTAAAGTGATACAGTTATGTGTCCAGAACTGGAGGAACAAAGGAAAACTGGAAACAGGGGCCATGTCCAGTGGGATTTTAACTTGTTAAAGGACTTGAAAACCTGAATTTTCCTACGGAATAAGCGCCAGTTTTCAGACGTGAGAAGGAGCAGAACAGGCATGAGTGTCAAAATATGCTGACAACATGTCTGCTTTCATACAGAGCCCCCGTGCATCCAAGCATCGCAGCTCTCTAGACTGAGTCTTTGTCACAGTAAATTAACCCTGGCTTTGCCTCTCGTAGCCAGGCCCCTAGTGTAGAAGCCAACTCTCGGGATGTGGTGGCTGTGTTAGCTGCATAATGAGAGACAGAGCTGATGACTAATGGAGAGAATGCAGGTGCCTCCAGTGTTATGTTTAAGGCCTTCGCTAGCCAATAAACTCACTTCCTTTTTTTTATTTATCAGGTCTGTATCTGTCTTTCAGTATTGCTCTCGTACTCCTGATACTACTGCAACCTTACATCTCTCTGTGTCTCTATTCCTGCCTAAAATAATAACTGCTATTAAAGATGCCTCGTGTCATTTTTAACCATCAACCTGTTGTTGTCATTAATTGTAATACCTTGTTATAAGTACTGTAAACACATGAACCACTATTCCACACCATTATTTTTATTGTTATCCAAATTAAGGTCACAATAAATTTGCCATTCACTCCTTCTGTTATTTGGAGTTGCCAGAAACTCTGAAAACTCCAACTTGTGGTCCCTATTGGCTGCTCCAAAAAGTTGCCAAATGATGTAATATGCTGGTTAGCACATTAATATAGGTATGAGCTCTTCAGAGGGAGGGGTTACACTTTGTTGGAGTGATAATCGGACCTAGTTGGATTAGACAAGCAAGAAGCACAAATTGCTGTAAACTGTTCCCGTTCCGCACAAAGTCAGGACCTTCATGGTTCTCCATGGCGAGGAAAAGTCACTCGATTTGTTGCTTGAGGCTGTGAGAAATAAAGTTACCAGGGTGACCTGAGGGGTTACGAAATCTAGGACAAAGTCATCAAGTTGTCAAGAGTCGCTGGAAGAACGGTGCCCTCTTCTTGTTTTGTGCTGTAAAGCAGTACAGCACATTCAACTGTCATAAAGCAATATGGCACACAACATGATGGTGATGAGAAACGTCTTTTGTGTTTACAATGATGTCATGATTATGCACTGATGCTGATATGCTCCAGTAGCAAGTTCAAACTAAGAAAGAACATGTCAGAGCATGGTGAATGGTTTGGTAACCTGCAGTTTATCCATTAATGACTTAGGGGGCTTTCACATTAGTACCTAATGTGAAAGCCCCATGACCGGTTTAAAAAGAGCACTACAGTGGTCCCTCTTTTATTGCGGGAGTTACGTTCTAAAAAAAACCCGCAATAGGTGGAATCCGCGTAGTCAGCTTTATTTTTTACAATTATTCTAGATGTTTTACGGCTGTAAAACCCCTCACTACACACTTTATACACTTTTCTCAGACAGGCATTAACATTTTCTCACTTTTCTCTCTTGTTTAAACTCTCAAAGTTCAAACCTTCGTAGAAAAATAAGTCCAGTATTATAGAATGAACGCATTCTGTACTGTACAGGAGACACGGCACGGAGGAGATTGATTGACAATGGTCTACAGTCCCTTAGCCAATCAGGACGCAGAACACAATGCGCTGTAAAAAACAAACAAACAAACAAACAAAACAAAAAAAAAACACGATTTTCTGACCACTAGAGGATGTCTAAAATCTGTTTCTAAAGTCACAAAGCCATTCTTTCCACAGAGGATCGCTTGTAGAAACCAAAAGCACATACTCAAGGGGCACCGTTTAACCTTAAGGCTCTTATCAGATTACTTGGATTTTATTTGTCTCTGAGCTTCAATTTGATGTGAAACTTGATGTGAAATTTGGATACGTTTTTCTGAAGAGAAGTAGTTTCAGAGAAGCTTGAAGCTTTGAAGTGGAGAGCAGAGGAGGAGCTTATAATCGTTGCAGACATTTAGAAAACTCAAACCTGTAAAAAAAACAGGCTGGCTATAAATTGAATGGTGGAAAGAGACCTACAGTTAGAACTTTAACATTTTACTGTAAAGAAAATGCACACAATATTACTTAATATAGCTTTAATGTTGGATAAATCATTATATAACCAATGCTTCCAGCCCAACTGCCACACCACCCCATCACACACACACACACACACACACACACCACACGCGCACACACATGCATCCACCAGCTGCCCTTTTGACCGTCCATGCCTCCTGTCTTTCACTGTCCAGTGAGGACAAACAGCCGTTGGACTGTTGCGACGATGGACTGTATGCATGTGCATGCATGTGTGCCTATGTGTGTTTGTGTGTGCATGTGAGTTGTCTCTTTCCTGTTTGTGATGCTGTGTAATTAACTGGACTGGGACGTTTGAGGGACATCTGCTCTCAGCCTGTCGCTCAGGGTAGCTTGACCCCCAGGAAATATATGTGTGTGTGTGTGTGTGTGTGTGTGTGTGTGTGTGTGTGTGTGTGTGTGTGTGTGTGTGTGTGCGTGCGTGCACCCGTGCGTGTGTGTGGGTACATGTTTGTATAGAACAGGGGGATATGGATAGTGGCCAAAACTGTGCCAGATAAACAGTGGATCTCCAGGCCAGATGGTGCCAGCTAGCGTCCCCTCTGTAGGCTTGTGACCGCTAAAAATATACCCTTCGGATGTAACCCCCGTGTCCTGTATCAAACTGTCAGAGAGAGAGCCACCAGTCTGGTTAACACACATAAACAGACACAAAAACTCACACTTGCACATGCACACATGCACACACACATACGCATACACTCATATAGTAGATAATGATGTGATATGGTCATATGATATTAAACGATAAGGCCCATTCAGCTTATAAGAAAGTTTCTCAAATATTTAAAATCACATTGAGTTGGAAATGAGGTAAGGAACATTATATATGTTCAGGGAGGACAAGAGATGCCTTGTCAAAGACACAAACCAAGACCAAGAGTTTGATTCAGTCCACTGAAAGTAGTTGTAATAATAATAATAATAATAATAACAATAATAATGATACTACAACTAATCTAACTATAAATGAAGGAATCTCTGTGAGTATGTCTGTCTGTCATTGTATTTACTCTCTGATCGACAGCAAACTTGGCAGGTGTTTTGCTGAGGACCCAAGGGAGTGCAGTGTCAACTGGACATGTGTGTGTGAAATTGGTTGGATAAGCGGTTCCCCAGGGCCGAGCCAAAATGTCTTTGCTGCCGCTGCGGCTGGAAGTAGCTGAACCTACCCTGCGTCAAGCCAGCCAGCAAACTGGAAACTAACTACTGTTGTTTTCAAAATAAAAGCCCTAGACAGGCGTATTCCTGAGGGGGGTTTTAGGATGAGCAGTTCTCCAGAAAGCTGCAAGCAGCAGTAACAGGGGCCATTGGCCCATTCCAAACAGGCATGTTTTGAACGGGAACTGCTAAAACAGAAGGAATCTCCTTCTGTCTTTCAGTTTCCTCAGCAACCATTCATCTGATCGATTTTGCACTTGATAGGAGTTTTGCTGAGGACCTAAGGAAGTTCAGTGTCGACTGGACATGGGTGCTGACACATGCGCACACACATGCGTGCACACGCACAGACCCACTCAAATGCATCCTTTTTTATTCACATCTCAAGGATGAGAATAAAATTGCTTTTGCAGAAATAAGCAAACAGTAAAATCCTGAAACCTGTTGTCCCCCACTTTGATCAGTACCATGTGATGCAACTGTATGTGTTGGAGAGTTTTTCATTCACTTAACATTTTATGAAGGAACATGAAGGAATGAAACTCAGTGGAGCAAATAGCTATGGTCCAGAATCTGTAATGCAGAGCACAACCAAAACTGGGCATGGCCACGTATCAGCCAACTTGTCGGCAGGTTCACACAGAGTCAGAGGACATCCCCCACAAGGCCCCCTTTGAAGAAACTTCAAAAACAGATAAATAAATAAATGTAAAAAAATAAAAATAAAAATAAAAAAAACAAGGAAGTGGACACGGCTTAGAAGGAAGTGGTGTGATTTCTTTGTTTTAGTGAGGACACCTCACTAACACCACTGTTTTGGACCTACTGTAATCTGTAGAAAAATGATCGCTGGTGCGCATTCAAGCAGGGGTTGCACTCAGCGTGGGAGATGGAGCAGCTTTCCTGCATCAGTTTTGCTCAAAAAGAGTCTTAGTGTAGAGATACAGCAAATATAATGATGAATCCAGTTGGACTCAAGTGAAGAGAAAGGCAAGAGGTGACTAATGATGGTGATGTGGCTGATGTCAATCCTTTGTGTTTGTTGTGAGAGCCTGTATAGCATCATGACTGGCATTGTTACAAGGACTAAGGGTCCTGAAAGTTTCTCAGCCCAGGACTCTGACTGGATACATTTGAAACAGTAAAGGGTACAAGCAGTCGTCTTGTCATGTTGGGACCCCACGAGAAATGACACCTTTGACCCATAATTTAGGAAATACTGGCTTGAAGTGTAGAAGCCCAACTCCAATGAACAGTTTATGAAATAACATATCTGTTCCTCTCAAAAACTACACAGAATGCACAAAGGATATGCACACACCATCACCGCTACAAGCCTTACCTGTGCTAGATGCAATGCCTAGAAATGCACATAAATATTGTATGCACTGACATTTACAGACCACACATACACTGAAATGCAGTGAATAGCAGCTACCTCCATACCTCTCTCTCTCTCTGCTTCCTTCTCCCCCTTCCCGACTTCGCTCTCTCCCAACCCTACTCATCTCTGCAGTGGAGAGTTGGCAGTGTGCCTAGACTTTGCTCTGCTGCTGCTGCTGTTTTCGCTGCCTTGCTGTCAAACTCCCCCCACCACCACCACCTCCCCACCCCGCATTTACTACCACCTCCACTTCCCCTCCTACTGCCTCCATCCCTCCTCTTCTCTCTCCTAGAACTCTCTTCTCTCTTGTCCACCCCTAACCTTCGTCCCCCGCCCGCTCCTCAACAGTTTCATGTGGGCTGGGGTGTGTGGAGCTGTCAGTCCCCAGCTGGGCCTGCCAAGCAGTGCGTTCTGGTCAGAGGGGAAGCTGGGGCAAATGGTCGGGGCGTCGTTGTGGGTCCGGCCGGCCTCCCACCACCGAGCAGCGGACCCCCACGACAGATTGAGCCTCCAGCTGGCCGGCACGGGGCCCGCCATGGCCCCATGCTGAGGGCACACATGCCGAAAAACACACATTCACACATGGACAAGCGCGCACACACATAGATAGAAAATGCACATCCTGCTTGCACACATACACAATCTTATAGTTTTCTCATTATCTTAGGTTTGGTATTTTTTTCAACCTGTATTAAAAATGTTGATTCCTTAGTTAGAATCTCACCACTTTGCTGCAGCCTCTTGCTAGCCTTTAGCAAAGTCCAACTGGATGATCGTTTCTGGCCATTCAAAAGCATAGAAGTAATATATGATAAGAAACTCACAGTGCAGTCAGAGACATCTTGAATCAGTTCACCAAAACATGGTTGAAAACTATGACTTCTAACTGGTTTTATTTAGCATTTAGGATTGGTTAAGTTACACTGGCTATAACTTTCTAAACTGTTCTCTGTGCTGCTCTGTGGAAGATTACAAATGTTTTGGATGTGCTGCGGTCAGTATGGGCAGCACGTTGGCTCAGTGGTTAGCACTGTCGCCTCACAGCAAGAACGCCCCGGGGCTTGAATCTCGTTCTCTTGTGTTTGCGTGAGTTTCCTTCGGGTGCTCTGGTTTCCTCCCGTAGTCCAAGGACTTACAGGTCAGGGGACTTGGGAACTCTAAATTGCGTACAGGAGTGAATGTGTGTGAAAATGTGCTTGTCTGGGTGTTAGCTCTGCGATGGCCAGACGGCCTGGCCATAATGTTTTGCTCCCTCTCACCCAAATGCATACTGGGATGCATACTAGGCTCCAGCCCCCTGCATCCCTACTTAGGAATAAGCCGACATGGAAAATGAATGGAATGGATGGATGTGGTTGTTGTAAAAAGCAGTTCCATGTAGTAATGAACAGAAGTTGTTCAAAACAAAAATCTAACATGCAACGGTTTATCATTTTCAGAAAGGACATTTATTGTAGTTTTTTATTTATTATAGTGTCCTGCAGCAAAGTGGCAACTTTTTGGCATGCTATGTATGAAGATGTCTGTATGTTTACATGCCTGGGTTAAAAACACCAAACCTATCCTTTACAAAACAGCCTCACCAATGACAAAAGGTTCATATATGTATACGCAAATATATGTATGAAATTACCAAATGCAGCAGTTTATAGTATATTTCATAACAGTGCTTGCACTCCTAGAATTTAAATATCTCTGGTGGAAAACTTGCATCTCAATGTCAAATTTATAGGGACTAAAAAAAAAAAAAAAAAAAAAAAAAAAAAACACTCTTGTTTTCAGTTTGACACCATGCATTTTTGAGTCTATCTAATTTCCTCACAAACCCAGTTGTTAGAATTTTCTTATCATTCAATTGATTTGAAACATGAAATTGCCATGTATATTGAAAAGTTACATCATTACTGCCCTGATGCTGAGGGAGGATAGTTTCTCAGCCCGGCCTTGTTAGCCGTCCAAAACTGTTTGCTTATCATATGTGTTGCTAAAAACACAGTCCTGCCTCATTAGGCAGACACTCTATCTGTCCCTTCCTCTTATTTAGAATCATTTCCCAGTCTGCCCTTGTTGACTGCATCACCCCCCTCTCATCCCCTACCAGCCAGGTGAAATTCCCAGTCTGTCTTCGTTAGCTACAGTAGCAGAGGGCTGTTTCCTCTCTGCTGAGGTCCTCCAACCCCAAGGCACCAGTGCAGAGACCTCCAGGGGCCAGAGGAGCCAGGCTGTACACTGTCGGTCTGCAGTCTGTTCTCCAGTTGTGACAGGGAACGCAGCCTTATGATGACAATTAGGGGCTGTTAGAGAGCACAGATGAGCACGGTGAATGGGAGGATGAGAGAGAGAGGAGGAGGAGGAAAAAGGAGAGAGGGAGGGAGGAGAGGGGCAGGTGGTGCAAAAAGCAGGACACAATTAACAAACATAGAGAAAATACCCTCTAATGAGGACGGGCAAAGCTCAAGGGACCCGGCAAGAAGGAGGGGTGAGTGAGGGAAGGAGGGGTTACGACTTTAACTCTGTAATCGGCAGGGGGAGGGGGGGGCACAAGTCACTTGTGCCAACAGCAAAGGTGTGGGGTCGAAAGGATGAAAAAGGGCAAATAACTCAGTCAGGGGCCATCTTGGGGAAAGCAAAAATGTTTACCGTTTCCATTTTTTTGGATCAATATTTCATAGTCCATTTATAGTCTGTTTTATAGTTTAGTTTTGCATTTTGTTGACAAATGCCAAGATTTACCATCATTTTCAATTTCCTTGTATCATCATTCAGTCCAGGAGTTCACAGTTTCAGGCCAGAATAAGCTAAGATGAAACTTCTATTATATGGATATGAAAGATAAGTATGAAAGAACTTCCCCTGCACTGAAATATGGTCCCATGAGCTATAAATCAAAGGAAAGTTGTTGAACTGTCCTTCATGTATTTCCGAAATGTTTGACAAACTGAGTAAAAATAATTATTTCAGTGTTTTGTGGCTCAGAAGGACAACAAAAATTGTCTGTATTGTTAAGTCAAAGTAAATGTGCAAGAAATTACCCTAAAATGAGATGAAAAAAAAAAACAAGTTACAAGAAAATCTTTCTTTCTAGCTAGCTATCTAGCTAACTAGATATAAAAGAATAAAAGAATCACTGAAACCTGCCATTATCTGAATGTCTCTCTGTCAGGATTCAGCATGGCTGCCCACTGGGTCTTACTCCACTGACCTGGTTTGGCATCTCTGAAACCTACGTGCAGATTCTCTGCCATCCGCCAACCAACATTCATACTCCATTCTTTTCCCATGACCTACTTCCTGTCTGTGTTTTATTGTTGTATGTTCACCGACAGTGCATCATAACGCATTACATCTTTTGTTTCCCAGCCAACAAGGCAAGGGTTAATACCCGGCTAACCCAGAGAGCCAGCTAAAACAACAATAACAACAACAATAACTTGCACAGACACAGACACCCGAAAAAAAAAAACAAAAACAAATGTTGTGACAATGATGGCATCCAGCGAGCACAAGTCCTCCATTGTGGCTGGGCTGACATGCCGTATTGTGCCTGGTGGGCAACATTGCCTCATAGCAGCTGGGAGCTGCTGGCGGGGGAAGCAGGCCTGACTGGCATCTGTTGGGAGAGTGTTTAGTGTGATGCAAGGAGCATTACATCACATATGATCCAAGAGGCTCTCACCCCCACTTCTTAGTGCTGGTTTGTGACCTTTGAGATCACCCTGTAACACATTCCATGGGTCTGTTTGGAAGATTTTACTGGACATACAAATATACAAAGAATATCAGTATGCATCTTCATGTTGCACTCATTCTTTTCTCTGTCTGCATGGTTGAACAAGATATTTTGAATATTGCTATGGAAAGTGAACTTAACCACATTTTAAAGGGGTAATTCACTCATTTTGAAAACGCATTGGCTTACACCTCACAGGTAAATATCAGGTTATACTATTGCTAACTTTTTTTAAAAAATAGTAAATATTTTTATGCCATTTTCTGTTTGTAAAACAATTTGAGAGGGTGTTACCTGCATGTTAATAACAGGAAGAATACAGTTATAAAAAATACTTTAAGCAAAACTATTGTCTATGCGCATTCATAATCACATGTGCATTTTAGTTTAGAGTCCACCTGAATGGCAGGAGGCTAACAGTTAGCATTTGGAGCATCCATCCAGTACCCAGCACTCAGTAACGATGAGAGGGAGATAGCACCACTACTGTCCTACAGAACAGATAGAGGGGAAGTGATATAATGTCATGATATTCAAAATGAGTGAACTATCCCTTTAAACAGACTTTAAAAAACAAAAAACACAGTCAGCAGACAGTGAGTAGACCACAGCAATTTCATTCAGTATAGGATGGGATTCATAAGATATGATATTTACATGCACCAACATAAGAACAAAAATGTGTAAAAAAACAAAAAAACAAAACAAACAAAACAAAAAAATCCTGCATAAAAGCCTTGTAAAATATGTAGAATTTTTTGATACCTAAATGTCTGTGTGTACAGTTGGAATGTCTTTCCATTGTCTCTCTGCAGGCTCAATTAGCTACATACCTGTTATATAAGTTTTGAACTGAACACTAAGTGTTGACCTGTCTTTCTCTCTTTCTCTGTCTCTCTTTCTCTCTCTCGCTCACACACTCATACACACACATGCAAGCACACTTTTTTCAGCAAGCCATGTCCTAATTGCCTATAAATGTCAGTGTGAGTGTGTGATTGCCTTCTAGTGAATTAACTCTTGGTGGTGCAGCCAATTCCTCATTAGACAGGGTAACGGTGACATTAGCTGGTGCGAGCACAACACACTAGTCAGCATTTAGTTTGCTGCTACTGGCAACATCCCTCCACTCCCATGGGATTATATGGGAGGGAGAGGGAGGTTCAATGTGTGTGCATGTGTGTGTGTGTGTGTCAGTGTATGTTTATGTACCTGTGTGCATATGGTTGTGTGTGCATGTGCATTTGTATTGATGTGTTTGTGCTAGCGCATGTGTATGTGTGTGTGTGGGTGTGTGTGTGCGTCCCCTCCTGAGGGAAATTAGCTGCCTCTACCCAGCCATGTCTCCAGGTTCATCCATGATGTTTTCTCCTTTGGTCCAGCCACTCCCATTCCCATCAGGCCATAGTACTGCTAATTGCTAAATACACTGGCTGTTGTTTCAGATACTGCCAACAGTCTCTGTAGAAATGATTGGCGCTCTCGTTAATTGGGAAACAATATTCAGACATGGGCCTGTATAGCTGCATTGTCTCTCAGACTGGAAGAGGCTGTCTCCAGTCAGTAACGAGTTGAAATGATCTCATGAACTTCACTTTGGCTTATTATTGCAGCACGATATATATAAATATTTTTAGTAATTTAATTGTATAATTATTTATATGATTGCATCAATTATATAGTAATAAAATAGTAGACAAAACAATTATTATTATTTATATTTCTATTTAAAATGTGTGACGCAATTCATTCATTCTGTTATTTATATTTCAAATTAAATAAAAAATACAACTAAGCATACTGAATAAATAAATATAAGTCCACTCTTGAATGGTTCAAGTCTTTGTGCAAAGCCTTCTCCCTGCTTTTCAGTTGTATCTTATCTATGCTACAATAATTATGGGGAGTTGATTTTGCGAAGGTTGAGCGAATTGAGTGCAGTCGCGATTTGCATATTTAATGCACAATAAAATGGATGTGTGGGCAAAAAAATCATTGATTTACTATCATTTCTGTTAGGCAGTTTCCCACTCATTGTGCATGGTTAGTGAATAACTTGGCATTTCCATTTGTTTAGTTTGGTGATATAGTGTGCAAACCTTTAGTGAATCTCAATCTCAACAGCCTTCGCTCTTGACCAGCCTCAAGAGGCACAGTGCAAAGTGTGACTGCTCCACGGACTTCAGTCAGTCTACATGAGAATTAAACGGATGCAGTGCGACAAAAACCAAAGCGACTTTTACCTGAAATGAAAGCAGCAAGGGCTCACAGGGATACAGCCTTCTTGAAACCTGATGGCTGATTGTGCCCATGATTATTGATGACTATAAGAAAGGTAAGGAAGTGATATGTTGTGGAATTTGTGATGGATTTCACATTTGCTGTACTTCGTCCAATAGGAGAACTTCTGAATGGTGGACAAATTGGACTTGCCAGTCACATGTGGCCAGCGACATATGACGGGTCCCAGTGCACACAATTATGACGGCCCCTAGTGCATGCTAGTCACTGGTTATGAAGCACACACATACACACTCACACACACACACACACACACACACACACATAAACACACCATTAGGCAAATACACTCAGTGGCCACTTTATCAGGTCCACCTGTCCAGTCTAATGCAGTTTAATGCAACAGCTCTGCTATAAATTCTACCTTTTAACAAAGTTTATAATGTTCAGTTTTTGTTGACATTGTGGAGAATGTGTACATTTAATTCTGTGTTTATTACTGAGGTTGTAGTTTGCAGAGGTCTTTTACTGGACTGCATTATTTTGAGAGGTGTTTCTAATTTTTTGTCCTCTCTATTTATATACATGAGGGGGACAGAATATTAGAAACAGTTCTCAATAAAATGCAGTCCAGTCCAACAGTAGCACTAACTATGAGCTCAATGCCAAACATAGAAGTGAATGAACACCTCTGTTACTGTGACAACAAGAAAAGCTGAGCATTATAGGCAGCAGGAAAGGAGACTTTATGGCACAACAGTTGGATTGGATTAGACTGTGCAGGTGGATTTGATAAAGTGGCCACTGAGTGTATATATTTTATCAAGAATGTGTTGAATTTTATAGTCGAATGACTTACTTAAGCTATTGTACTGGGTAAGTGGAGAGGTCAAAGAGAAAGCTGTCAGAGCCATGGACAGCGCTCTGCTGCATGATAACATTAACACGCTGTTATTGGAAAGGTATGGAGGTAAAAAAAAAAAAAAAAAAAAAAAAAACACATTAGCTGTCTATCTTGCATTTGGCTCTTCTCCCCTGTTTATCACTTAGACAGCAATGAATACCCATACCTGTATCTTGCTTTCAGTCCTTTATAATTTTGAAGAAGATGCAAGCGACAAATATGACAATATGCATGCTCCTGATGTTGCCAAGAACACATTCTGTAACTTTATGAGTACAAAAGAATTTAAATTATTCATGGACTCCATAGCTGATTCCTATAAATCTACCAATTCAACTTTTCATTTGAATATTCAGCATTTCGCCAAAAACTATGATTAGCTAATTCATTTTTTGTCCTTTTAAGAGCATCCTTTTCCAGTTATTGCCTTGACAGAAACTTGGCTCTCGGAAAAGTTGAGCTGTCTTTATGAAAGCAGCTTTCAGCACCCTGGAGAGAGAAAGACAGCAGGCTGAGAGCAACAAGAGGAAATAAAAGAGCAAGCTAAACAGTAAAACAAAAAAACAATAAGACTGGGGAAAGGAGGATAAGAGCGATGATTGGAAAACAGAAAATAGGTGCATGTGTGAGCAGGTGCATGCAATATGTAGAGTGGGACAAAAATGGACTAAAGGCCATTTTACACACCCAAGGAACAGCAAGATTCCATCAAATATTCTCACCCTGCAAGATATTTTGTGTAAGAATCCAGCTGACTTATTCACCTATATCACACAAGTTAAGGTTGCAACAGGGAAAAGCATCCTCTCTGACACAGCTGAGTAGCTTCGAGTAGCTGTAGATTCACTTGATTTGCCCAAACAAATTTCAGACACAAAGCCAGAAAGGAAATATCAAGTACCCAAATATGCAAGTGGCCATAATATATAAGAGACAAAATAAAATGCAGGATATTATGCTGTATACAGGGTTATCGCAAGGGGTTAGCAGTTCCATCAAGGCTGTAAAGTGTTTCATGTAGTCCTTCCTGGTGTAACGCATTTTCTCCAGATACAATGACAATACCATGTCATTGAGGCATTGCTTGAACCCATACGAGAGGGTGGATTCCCACTGTTTTAAAATCAGTCTTTTGGCCACAGCCACACGAAAGAGCAACCAAAGACGCTATTTCCAAGAGGTTTTATCAACGTTTGCAGGCCAAAATGCTTCTGGACCAAATTGGATAGACCTACAAGCAATCAGGGCAATGGTACGTGTGATGTAGCACTGAGTGGCAGAGAAATATAAACAGACTCCAGCGTTTGTATGTTTGTATGTTTCTTTTAGAGAAAATGTACTGTCCAGTTTGTTTAATACTGCGATAGTGCATTCAACAGATCACTCCACATCAGCAATAGTCATCTTGGATGTTTACAAAATTGCATTAATGATGCCTCTCTCTCAGTCATCGTATTAAACCCTCTCCATATTAGATAAATGGTTGTGATTAGCCTGACATGGGCCAGGTCAGGTGCAAATATGCCTGAATGGGAGGTGGGGCAGACCAATCTGCCAAGGCAAATAATGTGAGCTCATAGATTCCTCTGGTTTCTGGGATAGAGAAATTGGGGAAGGGAGACTATTTTTATAGTATTAGCATACTCAGTCAGAGAGAGAGAGCAGGAAGTTCCTTCAACTGTTTATAATCCTATTCAACTGGGTAAGCAACCACTCACATTATAAAAGTAAACTTTCACAATAATATCAGCATCATCTGACAGATCCCTAAACACACTCTTTTCCCAATGAATGGAATAGCCAGAACAGATCAAACAGCTTTAGGAAAGGGGATGGGGGGGTCCTGTATAAAAGAATATCATCTGCATAAAATGAAATCCATTTTCCATGCATCCCATAGTAAGACCTCAGATATGAGAGTTATTCCTGATGCTCACAGCTACCAACAGAAACCAACTGTTCAAAGAAAGCTGAATGGTTTCAACAATGGTTTCCTCTTACCTATACCACAGGCTTCCTCAGTATGAAGCATGTATGAATGTACTGACTCTAATGGGTCCTGAAGTCTTCAGAACTCTCTCACAGGCATCTAGGGCCACCGACATGAAGTTGCTTAGTGCAGCCTCAATGCATTTTTCCATTTAAAAATGTGCCTTCTGTAATCTTTGTTTAAAATGGGGCAGCATATTCATGAACAAACACCGAAACAGTTGTCAGCCCTCAAAATGTCTCAGTGTAAGAAAAGAAAGTTTTCAGCCTCAACACATGTATGAGCCATCTGTTTCTCAGTGAAAGTAGTTCTGCTTCCCTCATTGTGCCAATGCTCACTGTCACTGGCACTGTGACAGCAACTGTCTCTCATAATGAAAACAGTGATGCCTCTGTATACAGTATACTGGCAGCACACTGATCATAGTGGTGAGCTTGTAGCACATGGACTTAGAAAGAAACAAA